>NW_020897695.1:12217251-12356116 GCF_003984885.1 Neopelma chrysocephalum | reverse complement strand
GGAAAGGAAAGGAAAGGAAAGGAAAGGAAAGGAAAGGAAAGGAAAGGGAAAAGAGGGAAAAGAGGGAAAAGAGGGAAAAGAGGGAGAAGAGGGAGAAGAGGGAAAAGAGGGAAAAGAGGGAAAAGAGGGAAAAGAGGGAAAGGCAAACTGGCGGAGGAGGAAACAAAACTGATTCTGTTTCCAAGCATGGCTTGAAACTGCTTGCCATCAGACCCTGACAGTGCTCATGTCATGTCGGCTGTCTGCTTACTTCTTGAATTCCCTTTACAAGTTACTCTAGTCAGAGGAAAGTAAAAGTGACAAGCAGTGCTGACATGTACGTGCTCTGAAGAGGACAGGGGCAAGGTCCTCTGTGAGGTTTTAAAAATAGATGTGCTACAAAGGGTACAAAAAGATAGAGTCTCTTTCCTGCACATGCAGCTTCTTTTGACACTTTGAATGCTGATAGGGTCGCTACATGATTTATTATGTGTTTAACTAGTATGGCAAGGCCCACTGCTAGATGACTATCAAAATGCAAGGATTTTGTGGTTTGGGATCATTATGTAATCTGCTCCTCCAACACTGCAAAAAAAATCATATAGCTTTTGTCTTAATCGCTTACACAGTTTCCTGGCATATTTGTAGTAGAAAAATTAACATATTGGTTACCCCAGATCAGTTTGATATATGTATGACAGATTAAGAACTTTAAACAGAGCAGGGATGTGTTAGCTGGGCTTTTCCCCTTTCAAGTCATCCTTCTAAGCCATCTATCCAGTAAGTTCCTGGAAACTACTATAATATATACAAGTCCCATGTTTTTTGTCTCCTTTCCTAAATTAATAGGAGTGGTGCACAATATCACAAACTCTTTAACCAATCAAGCATACAATTAACAACCAATTTATGTGTTTTCTCTGCAATTTTCCACAGCAGCAGCTTTAGTAGAGACTATTGCACAGTCTTGGCTTAGCTAGAAAGATCAGATTTGCCAAGAGAGTTGCAATTAATTGAAAGTTGTTCCTATTACCTCTAGAGGTGGCTGAAAAGAAATTATATACTCACCTCTGCCTACCAAGAAGAAGGCATTCACAATTCTAAGGAGATGATATCCACTTTATTTAAATAAGTTTTTATCATGGCTTAGTGGAAGGCTGTACAAGGCAAATTAAATTTCATATCGGCATTAAGACAGAGAAAACTGTTGTGATAGGAATTCAAAAGCATTATATTTAAATTCTTATTTTGCAGGGAAAATATATCAGTGGAAAATGGAAAATATTCCAGTTATCAAATGCTCAACTAATGCATACTAAAAATGAGAAATACGCACAGGAAATTCACTTTAAAAATATACACTGGGCTCAGTAATTCTGCATGGTCATCAGTGGACTATTCTGTAAAAGGAATTTTGATTTCAGCACCTTAATTCTAGGCTACAAAATAAGAGCTAGTTTACTGAGAAATTTCAACCAGTGCAGGCATTGTGGAGACCAACAGCAATATTCTTCTGGGGACTTTGGAATTTACTGATGTTGGCTTACCTGCCAGCCCCAGATCTCAGTATGTTTTAGCAGGTCTCTGATGTTTATATTACTTTTATAAAGTATCACACATAGTAGGCCTGATTCTTACCTATGGATAGGTCCAGAGTATCAGTGGAGTTGACCTGGCTTAAGTGGGAAGAAATTTCTTCTACATTTGTACACCATACAGTCCCAGAAGAAACAAGGGAAGTTCCCACACCTGCTTCATTTTAAAAAGGAATCCCATCTAGACAACATCTAGAACAGGAAATTAATTACTCCTATTATTAGTGAACAGAAAAATTAATTTTTTTGTAAATCTTTGCAGGACTTGTACAGATACACTCAAGTTGTTTTTGCCTCCCACCACCCCCAATTACCAAAAATTAAAGGACAATACCAGAGAACTCCAAATTCTATTGTAATAGGGCAGGGATTCCTTCCAACTCTGGAAACTTCAATCAACAGCTGGCAACAAAGCTCAGAGTCATTTCCTATCCAGAAGAAAAGGTGGCATTGCACATTACAAGCCAGTAACATAATGAATGTGGAAAAGAAAAGAAAATTACCCAATATCTGGCAGAAGCCAGTGCTACTTATCCATTTTACACAAGTACTAAGAACAGAAACCCATTCTAGCAACAATTCTTAACATAAATGCCTTCAACATAATGTTTTTTTCCTAACTACGTTTGACTCTTTGCAGTATTCCTTGATAAGCTTCTTGTTACTCCCAGGTGTTTTAATACCCAGATATTAGTGATCATACTTCCCTAAAACTGTAAAAATAAATTCCCATTTCAGTCTATTATGCAGTTTATTTTTGCTGCAGGAATATACATCCCTTTTATCTCTCTCCCAAGTAATACCTTTATAAATTTTCTTTTCATTCCTTCAATCCTTTGGAGGAGCTTAACCACCCACAGGCTATATTTTTCCTCGAAGAGCACCAGTCTGCTGCTTGTTCAGCTGTGACAGATCCAATCTAAGCAGAGACCTTCCTCTTAGCAGGAGATTTTCAGTCCTTCCCAACCTAAGCCCACAGCACAGGGCACAGCATCTCTGATCAAAATGCTGCTTGCACTGTTCCCCTCCATTCCCCTTAAGAGAGGATGCCCTTTGTGCATAGGCATTGAGTGGGTGTGTTTGCATGGGTTTTCCCCCAGTGACATCAACTTTCAGCTCCTCCATCACAAATCCCTTTTGTTCCAAAGCAGGCTCTGCTTCTCACCTACTCTTTCTGTCCCTGTAGAGAAACCAGGCATACTCCAGCACTTAAATTTTTCAGCTGAAAGGTCCCAAGGAGTGACCCCCACACAGTCAAATAAACAGCCTCTCCTCTGAGACCTCCACCTCTGCATTTATCCTGGAGCAACATTTGTAATGATGCACTGGCAAATTTTCTCATACTGATGTTATGCATGAGATGAGACTAAGCATGTTCTTCGTAATGCGACCTGTCAGTCTTAAATCATCTAGATTAAATAGATATGCTTGCACTCTGAAACACATACACAAAAAAAAAGCTCTAGGGAAAAAAGTAATACTGTGTTATTTCTGTGTTATGTGTGGGCACACAGGAACCCAAAGGAAGCCCCGTTCAAAACCAACATGTTGCTGCTGCCCTAAGCAACTAGCCTATAAGTCCTAGTTTGCCCATGCAGCAAACTTACAGCTGGAGGAGATATAGGCAGTGCTTGTTGCCTGCCCAGTGGAAGATGCTGCATCAAAGAGAGCACATTCCTTCTGCCCTCCCTGCCCCAGGCTGGTTAGGGATCTGGGATGTCTGGAGAAGGTAAGATGTTTGGCCCCATATCTGGAGGTTTTGATTTGCTGGATCACAGACCATCCTCAAATGCACCCCACTGTTCTGCATCTGCATGAAACACATCATTGTCATTCTCTCAGCTTGTGCACTGGATCTACCTGGAACAGCCACCCTGGAGAAAGTTAGTGATCGTGGCCAGAACTGGCCTTTTGGGGATCAAGGCTTGTATTTTGTAAAACTTCAGATTCTAAAACTAGCTGTGGAAAACCTGAAATTATATTTCTGTTGTGCAAAATGCTTCACATTCCATTTTCTACCTGGAAGCTTTAATGAAGGAATGATGAAATCACTGTTCACAGACAATTCCCCTGAAATTTCACATTAATATAAACTTACACATAGTGTACGAGGATATTAAAACACACCCTAGGAGACAGAAAAAGGAAAGCCCTACAGTTTGGGAAAGAGCAGCACAGTAAAGACTGACCCACTCCCGTAATGTCTCTTTAGTAGTTTAAACAATTCATACAATTTAAAAGTATGTGAAAAGTCTTTATTCAAATGTCATCTTTTTGAAGATGACTTTAGTCAGATGGACAATCTAGAAGTTTTGAAATATTTAGTCTTTAAAGATGGATGTTTCCACTATTTTTTGTATCATGAACCTTATTATGCCTCCTCACAGATTTGATATAGTTCTTCAATAATGACTGCTTATAAAATTCTGAAAAATCCTTGGACAAAGTCTTTAAAGTAAAAACTGTCCCAGATAATTGCTATAATAGTCTTCAGAAACAGGCAATTATTTTTTAGAAAATTAAATTTCAACTCATGGTTTTATACAAAATATCACCATTTGTTCCAACCTGAATTTCCACACTGCATAACAAAATGTGTTCCTGAGATAGGCTGATAAATATATGTCGGCTTAGACAAAATTTTAATATGGCAAAAAATAAACACTAGGTATATGCTTAATTTGCTTAATTATCTGTATTATATTTAGAACTTGCATTTTACCTATGTAGACTTTTTAGATTTTTCTGACCCTACTGAGATCTGACCAACTTGAAAAATATATTTTAAGAAAAGAATATTCTCAGTTCCTCTTAGTAGCAGTGCAGTCAGAGTGGATGACTGACCCTATACATTTTGGATTGCTTTTCACATAGCTTAAGAGGTGGAAAGTTGTGAGGTTTTTCCTGGCCCTGAAAGGGCTGTTTCCTCTCCAGATACTTCCCTAATGATCCATGAACATAAATCAACTGGGACTCACAGAAATACTGCTGAAGAGAAGATCTTTTTCTTATGACTTGGCAAGGCTGGTTTAAACACCAGATGGATCAAAAATAATAATTGGAAGAAAAGCAGTATCTTCTTCCACTGGTCCCCCACAATCTTCTTCCTGTCTCTCACACACACCTACACTCTTACAGTCACATGCTGAATGCTGCTGCTCTTGGTAGGACTCTGGAGCATCAAGTGCTTCCCGTTGAATGTGCCCAGAGATTTGCTCTGTTGTGATCCTTCCTTCACCAGCTGTATTTAAGAGTGAGTGGTTTTATTTAGCTAGGCTACATGGAGCTGCTAACCTGTCCAGGTGTTACTGATATAACCCATTCAATGGACTACAAACCAGTGGTGTAAACCCTTATGACACTTGGAAAGTGGGCTGGTTCTACTGTGCCTGGACCCACTGTTCCTACATCCACTTTCCAGTTCCTCTGGCAAAGTCACACTCCTTTGAGCCTCGAGGGGCAAAGCTACTGTAATTGTGTCTGTCTTAAATAGCAAATCCTCTTCTAACCTGTCTATTTTTATAAATGTCACATTTTCTGTATGGATGACCTTTTCCTTTCCTGAGTTTTCTGTCTGGCTTGGCATGGGGAGAAATGAAGTCCGGTATTGGGAGGATGGTGATGCAGTAGCTCTGGGATGACATATGCTGTGGAAATGCAGCGAAGCCGCTCTTTTCAGGCTCCTGATTATAGGACTGCATTGCAAGTACGTTTGGCAGAACAATACGAGTGGATGGCACAATCAAAGGCTGGCTGAGAGGAACTGGTGCAAGCTGACACATTAAATTGTTAAGTATCCTTTAGAAAAGCTCACAGATCAGCTTATTGCAGGATCAGCTTGCTGACTAACAGAAATTTATCAAAATAGTGATTAAACACCCACAAACAAAACAAGCCACATGATATTTTTTTCTTAATGGAAAATCTCTCCAAGCATCTGCAGGCTCAAGTGTCACTTGAATGTTTCCCATAAGGATTTTCAGATCTGACAGAGCTGCTCAGTCAATGGGTCACTGTATAGAGAGATCATTGCAGCTACATCTCCTGAGAGCCCCACAGCATGCCCATGACTAAGAGAGAGCATCCTTGCACAGCACCAGCATTGCTTGAAATATGCCTTTTCTCAAGCTGTGCTAAAACAGTTAAAAAATCATCACTGCTTAGGCAGTGATTTTGGACAATACCATTCTGGTGCTTCCCTTGGGGATCAAGGTAAGCACATTTTTCTAATGATTCCCCTAAGAAACTTCAAGTAGTGAAGCTAATCCTTAGTGAGCATGTCTGCTTGTCAGATAGTCCTGTGGCTTTTGTGCAGGAAATTAAGACATACAGAAACTATGTTTTTAATTGTGTCTGTGCAATAGAAGTTGTGATACTGGGATGTATGTCCATTCTTTCTACGCTTCCAGGTCATGTAAAGGTGACCCTTGTTTCCATTTTCCTGTTGTCATTTTCAAAGATATCACCTTAATTCTGTTTTCTAAACCAGAGGGTACCACAAGAATAACAGCTTGTTTAACTTTTGTTAACAAGCCACTTTTAGCGGCCCACAGCATAAGTTACAGATGAGAGAGAAACAAACATATCCAATGGCATTTTTTTTCTGAAAAGTCAGTCTTGTAAGCTTACCAAATTCTGAGGTCTGTTTTCCCTAAGGCACTGATGGGAGTTAGATGTTGATTTCCAACATCCCTGGATGCATGCCCAAAGCCTTGGGCTGTTCGTACACCAGCAGTTCTGCAAATCAAGTATTTTACTTCCTTTGCCTTGATGTCAAGTGCCTGAAAACAAACAGCTTCTTTCTGGGAAGACAGTGTGTTTTGCTGGACACAGAGCAACACATTTCTTTTCTTTTTCCATTTCAGGAAAACGCTCTCACTTGCATCCAAATTTCAAAGTTGGGCTTGATCCAGGCGGAATTGGTTTTTTTCATCTTTTAACAAGGTAACCCCACATAGCTACCCTCTCCCTCAGTATTTGGGTACCTTGTGGTCTACTCTCTCTTTTCCTTTCCTTAGAGCTGCTCAGCACTACAACCAGCCACAAAGCTGTCAGAAAAAGGCTGCTCTTGGACGCTAAAGGAGATACACACATTTTTTTCTTATATTAAAAGCTTGTAATGTCAAAAAAGGTCTTTTCTAAAATATCCACTCTTCTAAACAGTCACTTTGAACTAGAGGGAAAACCCCTGTGTCCGAATTTTCTTTGCGTGCTCTGCACCTCAGAAAGGCGAGGGCTGCCCCAGGCAGCCTTCACAGCCAGAGCAGCCGGCTCTGAGCCAGCACGGAGCAGCCAGAGAAAGCCTGGATCTCCCGGATGACCTGGAACTCCTGCCCAGTGGGTTGCTGGGGCTGTCCCCACTGCAAGAATGCAGGAGGCTCAGCTCTTCCACAGCCTGCTAAAAACCAAAGGGGTACCTGAGAAACCTCCAAGACCAGCCCTCTTACCCATGACATTACAGGAACAACAAATTCTTCTTGCTGGACTATTTGCAAACACTCTCCTTTAGGCTACAACAGACATAAACAAGCACAGGAATAACCTCTTCGTTTTGCATAAGGGTGAAACCAGGCAGACATCAAAAAGGCAACACGTTTCTATAAAGAGGTTTAAGATCACATCATATTTAGGCTTCCAAAATCTGAATTACATTTTTCTAGTTTGAAAATAGCCACACACAATTCACAGAATCATAGAATGGTTTGGGTTGGAAGAGGCCTTAAAGATCATCTAGTTCCGATACTCCTGCCTTGGGCAGGGAAACCTTCCCTTCCATTAGACCAGGTTTCTAAGAGCCCCATCCAGCCTTGAACATGTCCAGGGATGGGGCATCCACAGCTTCTCTGGGCAACTTGTTCCACTGCCTGACCACCCTCACTAAAGAATTTCTTCATAATATCTAATCTAAATCTACCCCCTTCAGTTTAAAGCCATTACCCCTAGTCCTATCAAAAAAATAATTCATAACTCGCCAAAAGAAGTTATGAAAGGTAAATCACAATTTTCATTAGAAAGCTGCAATGGGTGTGCCACCATTCCCCTTATACCCTAACAACCAACCAGTCAGTCCTCTGACCACAGCCTGCATCAACCTGCCTTGAAGTTTGGCAGACTAGTTGAGCCTAATGTTTAGCACAGGCAAGTATGGCATTCAGGTTGTAATGCTGGTTCTTTTAAAATATGTGGATTTTTTTAAATTTTAAATGTGATAAATTTAAACATTCTAGCTAAAATTTTGAAGACAGCTCGCTTGCAAAAATGTATGGAAGGTTTCAGCTGAAATTTCTCTTCCATTCCCCTGAGTGATGCTGGGGGAAATATTTTGGTTTGTTACACTAAAAGTTTTAGTATTGCTTCCTTTACAATAATGAAATGTTGAGAGAGGAGGTGTCCTCCACTGTAAATGATTTTGTTATTTTCCAATGTAAATGGACAGATAACTGATTTTGCAATGATAATTAGTTTTGGTTACTTTTTTCTTTTTCTTTTTAACTCTTTAACTTTTTATTTTTCTTTGTCTTTTTTTCTTTTTACTTTTATCATACCTTATACACATTTATACTAAAAGAGGGTGTATCAGCAAAAATAGGAACATCACAGAGACACTCAGAGGCAAAGCAGTAAAAAACCTTGCAGCCAGTGCATTAGCAGGCCTGATGGGTGTATTTTGTGATGTCTCCTGATTGTGCAATCCCATTTCATAATAAATTACTACTTTGTGCAGTTTATTAAAAAATCTGAGCAGAAGAGTATATCCTGCTATTACATTTCAGACTCTGCATATATTACTTTCCTGACAGCCCAGAGCTGTTCTCAGTTTTTAATGCAAATGCCTTATGCTGCTGGTCAGTGACACATTCTCTTATCCTGTTTTTCTAAGAATAGAGGTATGAAATGGTCTTATCTGTCAGTGAGTGCCTACATAATTACATTTAATCCAAAGGACAATTTCAACCACATCTCAGGGAGGAGATGCCTCAAAGCCTGTGAAAACGTGGATGCGCGGAAGGCAGAGAGGCAGCAGAGCATATCTGGTGAAGGACGGAGAATATCCTACACGTGCCCAGAACACCCCACTGACCCCACAACACTGGCACAACTCTGCTGAGACACGCAGGGGAAAATATAGGAGCCAATAATCCAAATCTGTAGGAAAGCAGGTTTCCTTGGATCTGTTACCAACAGAACAGCATAAATTGCTGCAGGGTAGTCACCATGCTGCTGTAAAAGAAATTAATCAAAAGGGCATGCAAAGCTTTCTGAAACCTTTGATTCCTACAGCTGATTTCTGAAACCTTTGATTCCTACAGCTGTTGAAATCCAAGTGAATCACTCCTGTTTTCTGTACATTATGTATTTTGATACATATGGTCTCATCCCTGGGCTTCAGTGAAAGCTGGCTACTCTTTAGTGAGCAGCCACAGACTATGTATTTCTTTTTTACTTTTTCTCTGGAGGTGGATGTCATCTCGGGAAAAATATAGATGGATCTTAGAAGATCATAAACTGTCCAGCAGAAATACAGCCTTAGCAAAACTTGCTAGCTAAAGCAGGAAAAAAATAACCAAAATAAGTTGATTTCCAAATCCTTGAGCTTTTTTCCCCCCTCAGATGCTGGTAGAGAAAAAATTCTTTCTAAGAGAAGTGAAAGTCAGAGAAGATTAACAAGAAGTTAGAGGCAGCATAAAGAGGTAGTGAAAATATTTCTCATTGGTTGAACAATAAATAAAAAGCAAGGCAGAAAAGATTACCTGAGGAGATCTAGAATAATAAACCCCTGCTTACAACCACCCACCAGAGATGGTACTGCTCATATCCCAGCAGGCACCCTGCCTGTTCCAACCCCATTTAGCTCCAGGGCTGGATGTGTATAGAAGAAAGTTATGCCAGGACCCATGTTACACTTCCTGGTAGGAACCAGGGGGGCATTAAGACTGGAGGGTCACTGGCCCTGGCCCTCTGCAAATATTAGGAACCCTGTATGTGGTATTTGGCACAGTCAGTCCCACAGCAATCCCAGGCACTACCATCCCTCCTGTACATCTCTGAAGCACATCCTTGCAGCCTGACAACTAGTTTAAGTATAAAAAACAACTTAAAAAGGTATAATGCCAAGGCCGAGTCTCAGCTTCATCTAGCATTCAGCTTTGTCAAAGCATGGAGGGAGCAGCCAACTGGCACGTCAGAAACTCCAGCACACTGTGTCCTGTAACTCAGCTTTACCTCCAAGACTGGTGGCAAAGGACTTTCCCTGCTTGCTATGCTTGGACAATTCATACCACAGGTCTGGTTTAGGTGCAAGTCAATATCCCAGAGTAGTTAAAATGCAAACACATTTCCATTTCTGTTATGCTACATTGTTCTTGCAGCTCCTAAACAAAAAAAAATCATGATAAAATTAACTTGTGGCAGTGTGTTCATGATGTTCTCTCCCTCACTGTACCGGTATTTTGCACAGAACTCTCCTATGACAGAGAAACATTCAAATGATTAAAGAAATCATGGCTAGGCTTCGCGAACGAAGATTTGGGAAGGGCTCTACCCACATTTGTTGCAAGCGTGTTGGTGGCTAAAAAGGCCAATATGAGAAAGGCATGTCCGGTTGCAAAAGGCACAGCAGAAAGACTCCTTAGATGGTATATTCTGCAAGGCACGATTCTTTCTGCGATGTCTTTTCTCCTCAAGGGTGATTCTGCGTGCTTTCTCAAAAGCATCAGCAGCGTTATAGATGGTGTGTCTCCAGGCCTCCCGATTGGAGGCCAGAGTAGACCAGTTATGGTGGTCAATGTGGCCAAGGCTGAGATGTTGTTTCAGGGAGTCCTTGTATCTCCTCTTCGGGGCTCCTCTCTTGCGGCAGCCGGTGGCAAGTTCACCATAAAGCAGGATCTTAGGGAGGTGGTGGTCCTTCATCCTTGAGACGTGCCCTGCCCGACGCAGCTGTGTTCTCAGTAACATGGCCTCAATACTTGCCAGCCATAGTGCTGTCTACTCTCTTATACGGATCTGAATCATGGGTCATCTACCGCCACCACCTGCGTCTCCTAGAACGCTTCCATCAACACTGTCTCCGTACAATCCTAAACATCCATTGGCCAGATTATGTGACCAACATGTCTGTTCTTGAACAAGCAGCAGTCACAAGATTAAAGAAATAACTCCAAAAGATTGTTTCAGGGTTGGGATATGTTGCAGATTATTCCATATCAAATGCAGATTATCAATCTGTGCCATCCCAACTTGCAGCATTACTGTGAGAGAGGTGATTAGTTGTAAGAATCTTATTTGGATTAAATTGTTTCAAAGAACATTTCTTGCTCAAGTACTGGAGCATTTTGGTACTGGAGAGTATCAAGGGAATTTTCTTTTGCTAGACATTGAGAACAGGAAAAAAAAAGAATATATTTTATTTATAAAGTCTCATAAAGTTTCTGTATGTGTTTTTGCGAGTGGGTTTTTTTTCCCAGTATTGCCCCTCCTGCTTCTACTGTGAATCTGCGTCTTTGAAAAGTTAAGATACCATGTCTGCATCTCTGTTGAAAATCTGTATTCGTCTTTTTCCTTCCATACCTGAAGTGGAAATACCTTTAGGAAAAGGTGAAGAAGAGTTGGGAGCAACCACAAAAAAATGTCATTTCATCTCAGATATATATAAGACTGGCAAAGTAGATGAAATGCAATTACACTGTAACTTTGCTAGGTGAGCTGGCAAAGGAACTCATCAGCTCAGGCAGTACAGAAAACCTGACCAGTTCCCAACTACTCCTAGCCACTCTTTTCTAGTGGGGGTCAAAAACAGGTCTGCCATCACAGAGAGATGCACCTGCCTCCCTCAGACAGACAACTTGAATGATGTTACGATGGGTGTTTTCTGTTCTTCCCCATCTGTGTCTCACCTACTTTGAGGTGCTTCTCTTAATTTTTCAGTTCATATTTAACAGTCACCATCCTTGAGTTCACAGTTAAATCCATCCTTCCTACAAATGAAAGTGCATCCAGGCAGGCTGGCAGGTGGGAAGGTGAGTCTTAACTACATAAAATAAATAATAAAATGCTTCTCTGCCCTTATGGCGCCAGGTGAGCTGGGAAAGAGAGCTGTAGTCTGTCTTGTCTCCTCAAGCTGAGCCATAGACTTTTCCATGATACCCATGGGATAGCAGAGCCCCTTCCCTGTAATGATAAGTCCACCACTATGACATGGCCATACTCTGAAACCCTTGCCTACAAGCAAAGTGGCTTTCCCTACTGCTGATCTGTTGGCTCCACACACTGAGCACCAGAGCCAGGGTTTCTCCCAGCCCCTGCTATGACTCAGTTTACAACATGTATTTACGCCATGCTGTGAGGCAAGCGCTGCACTGCCCTGAATCCCAGTGGGATGGCAGCTGCCACTTATCTTGGCAGAAGAAGAGCCCTCCCACACATGTAACTTGAGAGCCAATTTTCACCTCTGCACCCATTATCTCAGAGTGGAAAGGTGACGTCACTCTGTGACACAACATGAAATAGTTGGAGCAGAGCCTCTGTCTCAATTGCCTACACCTACTGAGGTGGTAGCCTAAATTAGAGAAACTGCAAAATGCTTTTTCAGTATTAAACCAGCTGAATAAGAGCGGGAAAGTCAGGCTCACAGATCAGAAGTGAATAGGCTTACCTCCCTACATTCCCCTCTGGGTCTGGAACAGGTGTTTCTTGCTAATGAAATTGCTGAGCTCTAACAATTAAATATATACATGTACACAAAGAATTGAACAGGGTAAAAAAGCAGTGAAAAAAGTGGGATCACTCAAGAAAGAATTGTGATTTTTGAGACAATTATTTCTAGGGCCCTTATTCTGGTTTGGCTTTTCTCCTCTGCCTCCCTAGTAAGACTTGACATCCTTCATTAAACCCCATCAGATATCTTGAGTTAGATAATCAAAATCTTAAACATTTTCAGTCTCTCACACACTTTGACATTCTTGGACTTCACATAAAGAGCATTTGTTGAGTGATATTTTTTGGTCCCATTCAGATTTTAGCACCCTCCAGCCAGTTTGTATTGTCTCAGGGGGCACATGTCAGGATGGCACAGACAGCACAAACCTATTCTCCCTGAGGGGAAATTTCCTCATTAGGAGAGCATGCAGTTATGCGAAACAGGTCAGCCACCCCGATGACTTTCCTTCTCATGAGACATAGGGGTGTTTCTACCAACAGAGCTCTGGAGGAACTCTGAGTCACAAAGTTTTTCTGCCACTTTCTGCAGCCCAGAAGAACACCAGGATTTTCATGACTGGTCCATTAAGGTACACAAGCATGGCATCGATGTCCACCAAAAAAAATGAAATGTTTAACTGCCAATCCCAACTCATCATAATTCCAGAGCTGATTTAATCATCTGAACCAATGGTTTCAGGGCCAAATTAAATTACAAAGGTGGCAGAAGGGTCCAGCGGTGCTTCCCTGAATAGCACAAATTGTTCTGACCTGTCAGAGTAGATCAGGATGAAGGCTTTAGGCTAGCAGATAGCCATGAAGATCAAATAGGGATGAGGGTAGGGGAGAACTAACATGTATTTAATCCCAGACACTCTACTGTGACAAGACCTTTGAAATCTGTTTCTAAAAGTTATTTGAGGTGGTTTTAGGGATGAAGTGAAGGAGTAACCACCAGATCCACATGGCTCTGTCACCTTGCCAAGAGTCCTACACCATCCCCCCAGCACTCAGAGCAGGAGACAGCAATGACCACAAGACTGGCATCTGTCCCCTCTCTGCTCCATCTGGGCTGGCAGGAAGAACCCTGCAGAGGTAGGGTGGCAGTGCAGTTCCAGGGCACTTCTGATGCAGAAGGGGACAGAAGGATACTGTTGTGACGAGGGAAGAAGGAGCACTCAATATGAGCATCAGCTAACTTCATTTATTGCATATTGTCTACAGCTTAATATACACTCCATAATTGGTTCATACATATTGCAGGAATTGAGCTCATTATTGGTACTTACTTAAGTGGTGATATCACCTCTACTCCCTTCCTTTGTTTACACAGGTGGCTCTTCAGTTGCTTTTGTTTTGCTAATGCCAACCTCCTGTTTACCAGCCAGTTTTAGCACATACAAAGACACTGCTGCTTTCCCATGGCTTTGCTGTCTCAGAGGTTCACACAAGCCAATTCCTTACAGGATACCATCACAGCAAGTCCATGGTGAACGTATGTCACTTCACCAGATGCCATCTTGAGACCCCTGGTGGCCTAGTGGTTAGCGTGCAGGACTTTCACTGCTGCGACCACGGGTTCAAATCCCGGTCTCCTGGCCTGATGGAGGTCGTTAGCCCTGTGTGGCCATCCATCTATGAGAAGGACACTCTAAACAAACCTACGTCCTGAGGACCTCACTGCCATTGTCCAAGCTTGCTTGGCCCCGGCAGATGAACCTTAGGATTAAAGGGTGGGCTCAGTTCAGCGCAGGCTGTGTCTCACCTAAAAAATCCATTGCGCAGGCTGGAAAGGTAAAAGACCTTTCCCCAAATCTTCGTTCGCGAAGATGGGCCATTATTATTAGATGCCATCTTACCAGTGATACTGAGGAAACGTGGAAACTGAAAGGGAATCTGCAAGCCAAAGATAAATTAAAGAAGAAAGTGAGGCAGGAAATGCTGGTTCCCATATTGGTGCAATATTCAGAACATTGATTTAGGCTCTGTGTGTGCTAAGCTCAGGGTTAGGGCTGTTTTCTCTTGCCTCTCTAGGTCTGCCTGGCCCAGGGGGCACATGGACTGGACATCTTAGATCTCCCTGTGCTGCTTGACAGTCCTTTTATGAATCGCTTTTCTTCTCTAACTCCGGCCAGTGCATCTTAATGCTTGGAAGAGGTTAACAAATAACAATAAAAAGGCTAATGTCAGTGTTTGGGAAACTGCTTCTGTGTCCACAAACAGCAACCTCATCAGATCACTGAACAGGAGCTTAGTAATTATCCTCCAAATGAGATGAATCGAAAGCAAAGACACTAAGCCCAAATTCTCAGTGTGTCAGATTTACGTGAGTATCCAAGTAAAATAATCACCAGCACTGTTCTGAGTGCGAGGAGGATGGGGATGTGGGGGGCAGAGTGGTGGCAAGCCATCTAGAAATCTCACAACCAGAAGCAGCAAATATCAAAGTGCCATGAGGAGGATGGATTTAGGTTCTCCAATTGCTTCATGTTTAATTGAACATGATATTTGTGCTTTAATGTTTTTGAGTACTGGGGGCAAATTTTCACCTGGGGTAAAGGTCAGAAGAACCAATGTCTAGAAAACTCTGTTGCTGAGAGACAGAGCTTCTGAGATAGCTGCTGGGACTGCCCTAAGCCCAGTGGGCTGGACAAGGAATGGAACATGAATTTAAGGCATTCTGGAACACTGTCTACTCAGATATTTAACCAAGAAAGCCTCTGAAACTCTCTCTTGTTCAATTATCCTCACTATTCTTGCATGGAACTTCTGAGATACTGTGTCTTAGAGTTTATTTTGCATTTCTCCACTTCTATGTAATTTCCTTACTAGCACCTCAACACATAGCAAACATATGGGGGAAACTGAATGGCCACGATTCAAATACTTCAGGGCCATCTTCCACATGAAGACATCAATATTTTCTGCAAAATTAAGCAGTGCAATTAAATAGCTACTCTACTGCTACACCATGGAAAAATAGAGTTGAAAAGGATCATTTCATAGAGATAGCTAGTCCATTCCTAATCAAGGATCAGGTAGTCTTACTGTACCACCTGCTATGAATGAATGCTTCCCTCTGCAACAGCTCAGGCTGCCACACCTAGACCAGTCTTAACCCTTTACAAGTGGTTTCTCTCTTTGCAGGAATGTGAAGTGACTTAATGAAGACCAAACCACTTCCCTTGTCAACCATTTGTTATTGAACACCCACAACAGAGTGGTTTAACAAAAGAAGAGTGACCAAATTCACTCACATGCAGTCTGAAGAAGTAGGTTTGCTTGCTTTTGAGGTGCCGATATTAAGCAAGTTGCTCTCCAGACACAGTCAGCTTTGGAGGAATGCCAGTGCAGTCTCTTTGAGTGCTTCAAGCTGAGACATACAATAGCTGAGACATGGAGAAGATGTAACAAAGCAGAGGGAGTGAACAAGAAGATCCTCTAGAGGACTATCTACCTGCTGTGACTGATACTGTTTTTTCAAAGCACACACACAGGGTGTGCAAAAGACACAACTACAGACATGTTATAGATGTGTGACTGTGTGGATGTGGTACAGAGCAAGTCAACACTAAAAATGTGCTAGTGGTTTTTGACCAAGCCCAGCGAACAGACCCTTGTGCAGCAGTTTGTCAGGGATGGGATGCCCTGTGGACAGAGGTAGCGGGAGTAGGTTTGGTCTGCTGCATGTGGTGCAGGTTGAATGCAGGTAATCTGAACACCTACGAGATTCAGAGAAATAAATTTGCTATTTATGACTAACAATCCTCTCCATAGCACAGAGCCCGGATGGATGGCTTTATAAAGTCTGATCAATCAGTGATTTTGCATCTATTTAGATAGACTGAGCTGCCCAAAAATAAAAAAAAAATTATGATGCGCAAAGCCAATGCTCAGTGCATATAAAGATGTAATCTGGTGCTTCTACTACTGCTGGGTGCTGACACAATCAGACTTTTACCCACTTGTGTCTTATGCACTGAGTTTATTATATCTTTATGGAGTTCGTGGTGTAGTTAAATTACTTTCCCAGGATCACATAACTCATCTTTGTCAGAACGGAGACAAGAAGCCAGGTGCTCTCATTGCCACCCCAGACTCCAGGCCCCAATAGCTAGATTTTGTGTTTCCCTCTTTACTTCACTAGCTTCTGCTGGATGAAATGTGAGAGCAATTCATCCTGCACTATATACAGGAAAGGAAGCAGAAATTTGAATAGTTGCCATCTGCTGGAGTTGCTTTGATTTATTGCTTTCCAGCATCAGCTGAAGATCAGAAAAGCTCTAGAGAGAACCATTTCCTTAGGTTGTTGCACTGTGAGCATTTCTGCTCAATACTAAAGTAAGTCACAAGGATATGAGCAGAGAACATTCCCTTTCTTCACTAGAATAATTTATACCTTTAATTCAGTAGTTATAATCAGCCACCCAAAAGGTATTGTTGACTCCATCCACAGGTATCAATTTTTCTTTCTACTAACATCAAATTTGAAATTGGATGAAACAATTATGCTTTGTAGTTCCCTGTCTGGCTTATTGTGTTTTCTCAGAATGGAACTCTCTATCCATTAGAAGCATACCCCTATCTTTCTTCCAAATGTCACACAGACAACAATAATTTTATGGCATTTCACCCCATCTGTCTATATTTTTAGAAATAAGTTTTGCACTTCACGTATTTTCACTTCCTGTCCAAGTCCAAAGCCATATAACTCTCCAGTTAATTACTGCTACTGTTTCCTTCAGATTATATAATTATTTTCCATGTCTATCTAGCTGTCCTTTCATTTGTAGTTTTAATGTTGATTAAACACAAAGTACTATGCCACTGCTAATTTTACTTCAAAGAGTGATTTTCACAGTAGGGCAAATAAAAAACCCAGTATCTATATCTATGCATAAAGTAATTTACTTTTCCATTATTTTTCTGTACTCTCTCAGCCCCTTTGCTATTTCTCAAGATCTTTGGTGTTTGAATTAACTCTGTTTCTTTGGCTCAGGTCCTGAGCACTGGTAATAGCTGAGAGGTAATTGATGGACCTAAAGGAGAGTTTCTGGCAGAGTCCTACCTAAAAGGTTAGTGTATGTCCTACCAAACAGGGAAAAAAATGTCAGTAATTGGATCAGGAAATAATAAAAAATTATGCATTTTATGTATTTTCTCTGTCATCCTAGAATGTAAGGAAAAAATCATTACTTCCAAAACAAATAATAAGAGGTATCAATAATAATAAAAATGTCAAGAAAGATCTGTAAAAAGTCCTAAAAAAACTGTGTTAAGACTTTGCTGGCTACTGTCCACAATCCCACTTTTTTTCTTTTATTTGTTTTTCAATTACATGAAAAAAAGGAACATGTGGTTGTATATCCCTTGTGTGATTGATCAGTGTTTTCACCAGCATGAAACAGAGCTCTCAGCCTTACAGCCCCACGTTGCTTCTCTCAGCCCACAGGCTTTGGGACAGAATAACACTATCCTACCTCTCTTAGCCTGGGTCATTGCCTAAGACCAAGACAACCCAAAATAACTGTCCCAAATGAAAGTGCAACATAATCCTAATACTGCAGAGGGTATAACAGAGAGAGAAAAGACTTAGCTCTACCCGGACATTCCCTATGTGTTTATCAGGCAGCTTTCTATCCTTTAGAAGAGACTTTGAATGAGTCGGAGTTCTCAGGCACTGCGTGGAAAGCTGGCTGTCAGTCCTTGCCTCCAGCTCCTCTCACTGCCTCCATGTCAGAGTCACTCTGTCCCTACTCTTGGATATAGGGTGAGGAACCCAGACAGCTCTTGTGTACCCTCCAAGATAACAAAGAGGAGTGTGGCAGGGGGCGGCCTGCCTTTTCTTCCCTCTGTGCAGCCAGCCAGCCATGCCTCGAAGGGGAATCCATTTTTCCTTACATTAAACATCTTTACAGCAATGAGACAAACATGCAGAGCTTTGATCTAATGTTACTTCCCATCTGCGCCACTGACACGCTGAGGAGCCCCATGCCAGATGGTTGTTTCACCAGGAACTGTGCCAATGCAGTGTGCAAAGAGAGTTCCTGTCCTCAGATACATCAAGAAATAGCATTGAGAGGAAAGAATGTCAGTCCAGGCGATAATGAATAATCTTAGCACTCAGCAGATTAACTGTTGGCAGTTTCAGGTATGTTAGGCACTTGTAGGCATTACAGAAGGGATATCTGCTTGTGTAGGGATGGTTGAAAGATGGTGCTATTCATGGTTTTAGATGGCACAAAGACAAAGCAGTGCAGGCAACACCAAAAATTCTCCATGCTTGTCATTCTTTAGCCAGGACAGCTAGGAAAAATCAGGTCTTCATCCTCGAGACATGGAATTAATGGAGACCTTTAAAATCAACAGCAAGTTACCAACTGAAAATCAGTGGACTCAAAGGCAAGGATTCTAACAGCATACCATCTAAGCCAGAATCATAACGCCTGTATCCTTGGGTCCAACCACAGCTTCCATCTTTTCCTCTTGGCTCCAGTATGTCACTTCATTTCATTGTCTTTGAGGTAAAAATCGCCACATCATTTATGACAATTCTTACATTTCCTGTACTCCTGGGAGACCTGAATTTATTGCATTAAATGCTTTAATGAGGTTTGAAACACAGTGCTTCTCATCACCAAAGTCATAACCTACAAGAATGAAACCACTTCAGTGGAGCCTCGGAACAAAAGTATTCAACTGATTCTTTCAAAAAATACCCTATGAATTCCATTCTCTCCTCCAAAATAATTTTAAGGCAGCAATGTCATTGTACTGTGTTCGATCAAATATAGCAGTGACAAAACCTATCTGCAGTAGGAAATAAACTTAAGAATCCAAGACAAACTCTAGAAGATGTTCTTTCTTAGTCCTTGCCTTAAATGTACGTTTTCTCTGGCAGATTTAAACTTACTCTGAATGATTACAGTAACCTGGAGACATTCAGTTGCTTCTTCAGTGTTAACTCCCAGGAGGACAAATGGCAGAACTACAGCAAGGATGAAGGTAGAGTGTGGGTGACTGGCATTAAGCTGTCCACGTCCCACGTGTACACGTTAATTTAAAATTCTGAAAGAGATTCTGATCAAAGCATTAATTGTTGGTGTTTTAAATATTATAATTAAGTTATTGCTTTTCATCTCCTGTGAAGTGGGAAAGTCTTGTCACTTCAAATCTCTCTTGTTTTGTGCCAGACATTTCTAGCAGACATGGATCTGTGATGTTAATGTTTGCATTTGTATTCACTCTGCAAACAGCTAAAACATTCACCTCCTATGAATATTCAGTCTATAAAACTTGAGACAACATTTTTCATTTGCAGGACAATAATTGAAATAATTTATTCACCAGAAGAGCTGAACTACACATACTTGAACAAACATCTATCTGTCTATGTATTTATCCATCTATCCATTCATCCACCTAGTTGCTTGGACAACTTGTTTCAGTGCAAATAAAAGTTGTGAAAAACATCCTAAAACATTTAATCTAGGGATCTAAAGTGAACTTCTACCAGGACCGGTAATGGGCAAATAGGGTGGAAGACAGCAGACAGGAGATACACGAGCTTCTAGAGACTTCACTTTCCACTGGAAAGAAACCCAGAATGCTATGTTTGTGCTTTAAATCTTACAAAAACATGGAAATTTGTAGCTAGAGATTAAACAATGGAAAAGCGGTGGCAAATCACAGAGACGAACTGGGTAACCTTGTAGTGGTGCACAACAGGGAACATCAAGTGCCTCTAATATGGGGTTATGGCAAGCTGATGGTACTATACAGAGCTTTGCATTCAAGGAAGAAGCAGTTGTGTTTCCAAAACCTCTGTGGGCACCGCAGGAGAGTAGCTTTCATTGCAGGAGAGAGCTTCATGTTAGCTTTGTTAATATTGCTGCTGCAAGCATGTAATCATCGGCTTCACCTTTCTCTGGGTATCATGTGCCATCAGAGTTTGTAGTCAGCCCTAACACTGCCTGCAGTTAGGCGGTCCTAACCTGCACCCACAGCTCAATTCTGCAGTTGAACTGTCAGTATAACTGTAGTTCACCTGAGCAACCCATGACTCTCAGCAAATTATGTGAATTACACATCCTAAGATATCATCATTCACTCTAATTTGACGTGGTAGATTTTTTCACAGCTGTCCATAGCTTTCTGGAGGTCACCTGGAGCACTGAGAGCTGGTGTCCCCAGGGTGAAGTAAAAGCAGAAGTACATGCTGATGAAGGAGCTGACAAGGCAGAAGCCAAATGCAATTAATATGCATCAGAAAAAGCTTTTCTAGGAGAGATAGGAAACCATTAATGCTACTGCAGAAGCAATTGCTGCTGCCTCATCTATGGTACAGTCCACATCCCTGGTTACTTTGAACTAAGAGAATTCAAACCAAGTTGGAATAGTATCTATAAACAAAACAAGTGGAGACATTTTTATGGAGAGTCTGAAAGATCTGGGCTAAACTGGCCTCGAAAAACATCCTTGCTGTTTTCCACACAGAGTTTGCCCAGCAACAACAGTCTGGCATATTTTGCCCACCACACTAGGGGGCATGACGCTGTGGTCCCACAGAGTCCCTTACAGCTCTCTGTTCAAAGCACTGTGGTTCTGTAGTATCCATCTGAGGTAGTAACTCAGTGACAGAAAGAATTAATTATTAAGAATAGGAAATTGCATGTCAACACTGAACCATTTTGGAAGCAATGCTTATTCTAAGAAGCTCAATCTTCTGCATGAAAAAGTCAGAGATTTCAAGGATGGTACAAAAGATGCTGAGGGGAAAGGACTGCCCGTTCTCCTCTGACTGTCTAAAGAGAAGCCCTACAAAATAATGCATTATTCAGATAGAAAATGCAGTTCCACTAATAAACTTTTTAACATCAAAGTGGTATCAGTAGACTGTAAGCAATTTGCACTGATTACAGAGTAATTTCCTTGTGAGGCAACTGACTTAAAAATAAATAAATAAATAAATGCAAAGCTGTCTTTGTTCCCTTTTTGCAAATCCTGTGGTGAGCTCTAGCAGGACAAAGACCAAACAACAAGAAAAGACATGCTTCTTAATTACCAGTTACATCATGATCCCTCCAGCTGCAAACTGACTGTAGGAAAGCATTCCTTGATTAGCACAGGCATCCAAAGATATCAACTACTTGGTCCTGATTCTGTCATGTGTGAGTGCTATCTGGCAACATGCTGGTGGGATGGACCTACTCAGGTCCCATGCATGAGGCTCTTTGTGAGCAGAGGATTGGGAAGTGCTCCTTGAAGCAGCTGGAACAGCAGTTATAACAGGCATATCCATCTAGATAAGATTTTTAGGGCTAGTGCAGCTGGGATGGATTCATATTGGTGATTTCTGTGAGAGATTGCAATGAGCTGAGGGGACCAGCCCTCCTGAGCTAAACCAAATGCTCTCTTCCCATGGCTCAGGATCTGCACTCTGATAATGGGAGTGCTCCCATGAGCTAGGTTTTTTTATATGAAGATGCAAAGGAGGTGACAAGAGAAAGAAACCTGTCACAGGTACTGATAAGTACTAGAGAGAAAAGAATCCTTAGTGATCTAGGGACAGAGCAACTATTTAGGTTTCCTTCCTCCTCTTCACAACTCTGAGCTCTGACTTCAGCTGCTCTCAGATCCAGTCCTGGAACATCTCCATGCTTATTTGGATTCTACCATGTTTAATCTGAATATCATAATTTATTAATCTCTCTGGAAAAAGATGTCTTCCAAATCAGCAGTAAATGCCAGATTCTTTCCCCAGTGACTAGTACTGACATAATTCCATAATATTGCAACCGTCTTTCCCTGTTACCTAGATTCCCACAATTCAGAGCGAATAGATTTCTTTAAGACAGGTGAATGTGTCACTGTAGGCCAATTTTATGAATATTTCTAGAACCAAAGTAAACAAATGAATATTTAAAAAGAGGATTTGATGTATTGCCATTTCCCTAATGCTGTTGTAAGCAGAAATGCCCGTATTTCTTATTGTCAATACACTATCCTCTTGGATCCAGCATGGAGAGCAGATGTTACAACTAGACCTGAGATACACTTCTTAAAGTTTCTTTACATGTCAAATGAAATATTATTTGAAATATCAAATGAGACAGTAGCTGCTCAAAAAAGCTTCCCACATGAATTGAAAAAGTAAACAGATGGGACCCAGAGAACCTGACATATGTGTAGCCCATTTATTCCCTTAAGATTGTTTTCTGCTGCAGTACTTTGCCTGTGAATCTTTTGCTGAAAGACCATGGTCTTTAGAGTCTGCCACGATAGCTTATGGCAGGTACCTCTCCCCACTTCTCAAGGGAGACAGGGCAAATAGCTGGCAACTGTGGATCAAAACTTGAGAATGGCATGAAATCCAAAAAGGAGTAAAAGTTTCAGATTTAAGAGGGGAAGCATTTGGCTGATATGAGAGGGTCAGAGGTGCACAGTAAGTGAGATATCTCTCTTTGCCATGAGATACTGCTCTACTGGCTTTCCAGATTGCTTTAAACATCAGTTCTTCATCTTTGCCTTTCTGTATTATCATAATATCATATTGGGCACTTTCATTAAATAGAGAGTTTTTTCTGTATTTGTTCAGTGATGAAAATGTTTATTCTGCAACCCTCTTGTTGGTGCTATTTCTTTATGTTCTCTTCTGTTATACCCAGGTTAAGAGATTGACAGGATAAGATGGTGGAATTCCTTGCAGAGTTTATAATATTTGAACATCAAAGGTTTCCACAACTATGTTTGAAGAGTAAGATGTTCTTGCTATCTGCTACATGATTGCAGGTGAGTGCTTATCCATCTTTTGCAGCCATTTAATGACATACAAAAGAACTTTTACTTTGCTTTTGATCTGTGTATATCACTGCATCTGTGAGATTCTTGCTTGTGGTTTTGTGCTTTTTTTGTATGGAATTAAAATACTTTTATTCAATGCTCACAAAAGCTTCTCCACTGATGACAAGAGAAAATGATGCAGTAGTCTAGAAGAGACTGTGTAAGCTGTGCTTGCTAATGTGTTTCAACACTTCTCTGTGAGGATGCTCTCTGTGGTGTGAGATAGGGCAGAGCAGGTATTCCAAACACTGCTTCATCTACCAACAAATCAAGATTTATTGCTGCCCTTGTTCACCAGGACAGATTTGTGTGCATCTAGCTCTCCCACTGAACTAGCTCACTTGCCAACACATCAGAGATGCAAAGCCAAAAAGAGCCCTGAAGACATCCCAACACACTTCTGCTAACATCACTAGCATAACATCACTGGCACACTGCTGGTTACAGGAAGACAGGCCCAGCTGGAAACCCATCAAGATGCTGGGTCCCGCTTCTCTACACAAGCTGGTGAGGGGAATTTCCATTTTAATATTAATGTTTAATGTTTGACAGACAAGTCAGCAGTAGCCCTTCATCAGAAAATCTAGGGATTTCCCTGTTGTCTTAAGAAACTTTCCACTCTGCCTTGACCACCGAAAAATTGTTACAAAGTTGTTGTCATTCTGTGGAGACACCTCACTGAAACACCAAGATGAGGAATTCTGGGAACTTTCCGACTGGTTTTCTGCCTGTTCATTTCATTTCAGTTTCAGTTAATGACCTCTAACAAGTAATAATAATAATAATAATAATTCACCCCATTTAAGTTTAATTGTGTCCTTCATTTCTGACTGCATTGCTCAGTGAGGGGCACAGGGTGCACAGCCTTAGTTTTGCTCTCTGAGTGAACTGAAGGAACACAGGCATTGCACAATTTGTTCTCAGATCAGTTTTCCCCAAAGTGCAATAGTTTCAAATATACAGCTCCTGGTGTTAGGAAGGCTGCAACAGAGGCTGGTCATTACAGCTCCTATAGGAAGAAAACAACTGCTAGTTTTCCAGGTTCACCAGAGCGTGGTTAGGTCAGATGGATTGCAGCAGTGTCAGTGTAAGGAACACTCACATAAAAGAATGGAAAGGGGTAGTTTTTCTCTACGTTTGCTCTTTTATATATTCTTTGCCCATAAATCAGCAGATCATGGGTTGAATCTTTACCATGGACTTTGTATAGCCATGCCTAAATCTTGGGTTTCGGAAACCACTAGAGATGCAAAACTCTTAACTAAGCTTGATGTTTCCAAAAAGCCTTTTCTAGAATATTTTGCTCTCTTGCTCTGCAGAGAATCTAGTGTCTTCTTGCACCTCTACTCACATTTACTAGTTTTAGATATTTTTTGAACAAAGAATATGCTGCAACTATACCCTTAATAATGAGATTATTAATTTTTTATGTTTCAGGACATGTATAAGTCATTAATGGGACAGGGAATAAAGAAAGTTACAGTAGAAATAGTACAACCATCATGGAAGAGTTTTAATGACTGATTCATCTAGTGTAGTTAAGACACCTGGAACTTTCTTAGAAGGAACTCATTTGTAAAGACTTCAGCAATGTGAAAACATGTATTTATGCAGCCTGTTTTAAGCAAATGCTGCTGGATTGTAGAAGTCAGGGAACTACTTTTAATGCAATCAGAAACTGATGAGATGGGATTTCATTGAAGCCCAAAAAAGCTGCCATATGAAGTCTATGACTCAGGCCAAAACAACTTTAAAATCTGGTTTTAGATCTAGCACTAGTAGGCATTTCTGGATTTTGAGCAAAATTCCAGTTGCAGCTGGGGGGTAAAGATGAGGTGAGGAAGATTAACATTAGCTCTATTGCTTTAGACCCCTGTCGTCTTCAACCTATGAACTCATAGGGGCTTACTGGAGAGAGCTCTGAAACCAGGCAGTGCTATACCATGTACATTTGCCCCTTCTAGTCCCAAACCCACACTTAACTCTTATTTTAATCTGCCATTCTAACATTAAAACTAGAAAAACAACCACTAACATACTGAGTCTTATTATACACAACTCCTCTCCCATCCTTCTGGCATGGATTCCAGCATGAACCCCAACATTATTTTTGGACTTGGTCAAGCCAAACTTTGGGGAGAAAGACTTTACAGGCACCTACACCAACTCCAGTTCCCCCCTGACCCTGGTCCAATGTTTAATCTCAAACATTCCTGTTATTAGCACTTAAAACCAGTTTACAAACCTAGATTAATGCTAACACTGGCCTGAAAGATCCTGTCTTCATTGAAGCTAGGGATTAGTGTGGGATCAGGAGGCAATCCTGGGCTACATCTCAGGTTTGGAATCATCAAAGCTATGCCAATGGTGAGCTGGTCTGAAGGAAGGTGAGGATTATGCCTGTGGCTGGGTAAAGGCTTGGGCTGTGAGTTTTGAGGGTTTTCATGCAGTGCTGCTGGGCAAGCACTTTGGGAGGCAGCAGTATCAGCATTTTCCTGCATCACCTTGGCATGCTGCCCCTGCTATACCCAGCAAAATCTGACCAGTGTTTGCCCTGTACATGCTTCACCTGTCCTCTCCCTTTCACTAATGGCCACATTTCTGAGCTACAGTAAGTGCATAGGCATGCTTTCCCCCTCTAAGTCTTTAAGCCAGTTAAAAAGGACATCAGCTAAAATATTAATTTAGAGGAACAATAAGGAAGCCTCTGACTCACAAGTAGGCTGACAAACCTTGGGAAGGTTTTCTCTCAAGAACTGAAATTCCTAGTTTAGTTTCTTGCCAATTCAAATTACTGCCAGAAATAATTGCCCATGAGTCATTGATCCAGCTCTGTGTCGTGGCCACTTGGGTGTATTTGGCCTGTTTGAGCCACTGCGGTTTTCTTTTGTTAAGTATCAAATGGCTTTTATATCATCTAGCAATGCACTGCATATCACTGAAAACAGCTCTGGAACCCAGCGTCACTAAGTGCCTGCAATCATGGGGGTTTTTTTCTTTTCTTTTTTTTTTTTTTTGTAACATCTGAGCTATTTTTGAGCTGAACAGAGGGCTGAATGCTATAATGTCTTCCTTCCTGTGACTACACCACTTATCTGATTACTAAATATTGTCATAAATTATGCCCCCTACAATAATTTTACATAACCTGCTGGAGATGTAGTGTAGAAAAGGGACTGTGATTACAATAGGAAGATTACAATCCTAGTTTACTTACAAGATATTTTATATAGCAGTGGAACATTGTTATTCTTACCTTAGTTTCATTATTCATTTTTCAGAGATGAAATACACTTACTAGGCACAAGTATCTTCAGAGGGCTGTGCCTTGTAGGTTATGCTATGGCTGGAATTAAGCAGGGCAGAAACTGAAATCAATCTGATCAGGCCTCAGCTAAAATTTGGTTTCAGATTAAGCAGAATTTAGGGCAGCTCATCTGAGCCCCTCTTGCAGTTCCCTGCTTTGATCTCAGATGATAATGAAATGCCTTTTCCTCTTGCTGCCTTCTAAGGGTGGGATTAATATTATATATGGTGCACTCAACCAGTGTGCTTTGTTCACACATGTTGCAATACAAAATTTTTGATACAAAAATGCCTCGAGTACCTGGGTCAGGCACCTACCTTTTCTTTGCAAAAACCCATCCAGCAAGCAGTTCTGTCTCCTGGTCTCTGCTCCTTCTACATTCTTGCAACCCTCATCAGGGCTGCTGTGATTTAGAGCAGTGTATTTTTAGCGTTACTGTGGTTTTGGAATTACAAACAGACTGTGGGTCCCTGGTAATCCAAGGAGGCCAAGCTGTAAATCCAACTGGTTTGCCTCTGTTGGTTTGTAGTTGTTTCTGCTCTCTTTAACACACAGTTCCTGTATATGATGGGTTGCAAATACATACAATATGGGATTTATATGGTAGGTCAAGCTCCTAAGGATATTACTGTAATTTTCCATTGAAAATACAATTTAAAAGAGAGAACAAGCTTTCAGAAGTGGGTTAAATCCAGATGGTACCAGAAAGTTGATGCATTCTTGATTTTAAGTTTCCACAGTTGAGGGTGCCTGGTCTGTCAGAGCAAATCAGCATTCATTTAGGCCTGCATATGAGATAATCCCCTTCTTGGTCTCTGAAAGTCATAAATTCAGATGCATGGGGTGCTCCACTCATGACTGGGGAGCCGTTCCACCCCTAGGGGCACACCAGTTTCAGAGGTGGGATGATGGAAATGAGGCCCTGGGGGACCCACAAGTCAGAAGCACATCACTGTACCAGGTGGCACCACGTGGGCTTTGCACTGCTAGAAGCAATTCGTCCATGCTTGTGCAGAGTTGCACACACCTGCAGTGGAGTTAAAGCATCCTGTGAGTATGGCTGTGTTTCTTCTGTGTCAGAGCTGGTACCTCTGCGTGGTTTGGTGTTACACTGTTTGACATTACGAAGGAAGGATGAAGCAGCCTGAAGGAGCTCCACGCAGGAGCAGGTAATTCCAAAGATCCTGCACATGGCGGTCACCTGCCTTACCAGAAACCAACAGTACTATTGCAAGATAGGCAGAAGACCAGCACAGCTGTGAGTTCAAAGTTTTCCGCTTTTAAACATGGTTCAGAAGTCACGATTAAGAAAAAATAATTATTTCAAGCCTTCAAACAGAGAAAAGGTCAATTTCAGTGGATAAATGGCTCCTAGAAACATTTCATCCATTATCACTGTGGGAATCCTGTCTTAGACTTTTTAAAGGTACTTGTAAACTTTGCCATGTTCTGTGATGTGAAAATGCTTTATGTGTCTCTCTTACTAATTACTGAACATTTGAGAAAGCAGAAAAGACCAACTGAAACCCACCCAAAAAATCCCAAGTGCTTGGAAAGTCAAACACTCAAGAGCAATAAAGAAATTAGATGAGTGCTGCCTCTATTATTTTAATTATTATGAGATAATTCAGCTACATCCCAATTAATGGGAATTGCCTTGCCTTATTCTAGGAAGATATAAGCTTTCCTGTCCCTTCCAAGGACTTACACCAGTGAAGGAGTGTGAATTCAACACTAGGTTTAAGGGAATCTGAAAAAAGTCATCATAAACCTGATTCTCACAACTGTGTATTTCAGGGAAAATCTGGGTATTTCCACCCTTTCCACAAAGTCCTGTGCCCATAGCAAGATTTCAGAGCTTCACTGCCATGTTACAGGATGAGAAGTAGCCAAGAGAATTATGTCAAATTCATGTCCATAAAAATTAGAAAGTAAAGCCCACAGTAGTATCTTTTCCATAAGTGTGATGATCCTGTCTGCCAGAAGCCACCATCATTGGTAACTGAAAGCAGTTATATGTATCAATTCAGAGCTATCTCACAATTAAATTTCTAAGCTTAAAAAGCCAGTTTTCCACTCCATCCCCCCTTTAAATTCTATGTCCTCCAAGATTAACAAAACCTCCTCTGTGGCAGCAAATTAATCATATTACAAAACTAAACTGTTCATTAGAGATGCAGCACACCACAACTGCCATTAAAAACTCAATATTTCTATTTATTGTCTTTAATTTTATGGTGACGTTTGCAGCAGCCTCTCCTCTAAGTATATGCAATGCCACAATAAATACAGTGATAGGTCTGGCACCCCGATGGATATTGATGTGCCATGAGCTTTCAGTGTGTTAGGACACAAGAGCCCTTGTCTAGGGGCTTTTTGATGTCTACAGTGTGCAAATTCTCACACAGATCAGCTCCCATGGGATTTGCCAACACACCTCCAAAGCATCCTGTTAGTCCATGTTCACTGATGTGTTGCTGCAGAGGATGAGCAGAGATGCAGCTGCACTTCCAGTTTTAGCAGTGACCTTGCCAGTACCCTCTCCCTTTTCTGGCCTTTCATAGAATCATAGAATATCCTCAGTTGGAAGGGACCCACAGGGATCATCGAAGAGCAACTCCTGGCCCTGCGCAGGACACCCCAACAATCCCATGTGCCTGAGAGTGTTGTCTAAACATTCTTTTTAGCTCTGGCAGCCTTGGGGCCATGACCACTACCCTGAGGAGCCTCTTCCAGTGCCTGACCACCCTCTGGGAGAAGAACCTTTTCCTAATATCCAATGTAAACCTTCCCTGACACAGCTCCAGCCGTTTCCTCGGGTCCTGTCACTGGTCAGAGAGAGCAGAATAGGAGCTGCGGCTCCACTACCCCTTGTGAGGAAGCTGCAAACCATGGGGACATCAAACTCAGAAAATCCATAATGTAGAAGATGCAGGGTCCCATTCCTCCCCTTTTCTAAAGCATTCATTCCTGCCCAGAAGGGGTGAAATAAAGCTGAGTGCATTCTTTATTTACCAGATAGAGTCTTGACAGCACTTTCTCCTCTCCCTGTACCTTAAAAGAAACCTAGTGACCCTCACCTCTTTCTCAAGTAACTGCCTTATGTTCTTTGGTCCTTGATGGAATTTAAAATCTCGTGTTCTAGATGAAAGCAGAAGTTTCTCTGATTTACATGTTTGAAATCCTAGAAAATTATACTCCTGCAGAAATATCACTGTCCATGTTTTACTGGGCCAGCTCAGATGTTCCCAGAGCAATGGCTGCTACTACCAGAGCTATTGGAGGCCCTCTTTTCCCATGCTCTACTGGCAGGGCCAGGAATGCAAGCCTGGTGCTGGATTTCAGTGCCTTGGGCAGACAGCTGGG
Organism: Neopelma chrysocephalum; assembly: GCF_003984885.1. Lineage (NCBI taxonomy): Eukaryota > Metazoa > Chordata > Aves > Passeriformes > Pipridae > Neopelma > Neopelma chrysocephalum. The sequence goes on along the minus strand of NW_020897695.1, from coordinate 12,326,332 downwards.
AGAGGACACTGGGGAGGTCACACAGAGCTCCATTTCAGTGCCTGCCCTCCCCAGTTCCACCCATTCCGCATGACCACTGCTGAGTGTCATCTCTGAAAGAGCCACTGGAGAGACACGAGCACAAAAGAATATTTCCCCCACTTCCTCCCCAGAAAAATCTTTAGTCTTTTTTTCTTTTCTGATCCCTCACTTCTTCAGAGAGAACTGGTAGATTCTAGTGAATAGTGACGAGTTCCACAGGATCTCCTCTGTTCCCTACTCCAGGGTTTTGTAAACTGGCTGACCGCAAGATCAGGCATGGGTCAGCTGCCCTTTCTACCTTTTCAGCCGGGGAGAATATCATCTGGACATTCATAAGCTCAGCTCCTCACAAGATTTCATTTTTTAATTTAAAATGTCTACCTTTTTTTAATTTGTTGCTGTTAGGAATACATGGAATTTTAAACTTTTCCTGCAAAGGTAATGCTGTAGAGAAAGGGACAACCTTGCATTTTGTATAGAAACAAGGTGTCATCCTGTGCTTATGTAGAAAATAATGAAAATGTTTCATAGTTTTGGACAATCAGGATAAAAATATGAACTGTGTCTTATCTGCCTGCCTCTGTTCAATCAAAAGCTGAGCTCCTTTGTCCTGAAGGAGCTGAAGTAAATAGCATGGTACTCTGCTCTTAGACATTTCATTTCATATTTGGCAAAGAAATAAAACAAGAAAGCAAAACTGCAGCCCTTAAACAAAACATGGACGTCAGCCCTCTCAAAGACTGGCTAGATCCACCGGAAGTCTACAGGAAAATGCAGCAACCCCATCAACAAATCTCCTCATGCCCTGCAGTTTTCCTGAGTCAGCTATTGCATTAAGCACTGGAAGGAGCCCTCAGGCTTAGGCACCTCTGACTTGCAGCTAAATTATGCATGAATTTAAACATGCAAAATGAATCCTGGCCTCCAAGCCTTTTGCTGCATAAAGATCCCCTTTATAGACCTTAGGCTTAAGCAAGAAGGTCTTAACCCGAGGACAGCAGAGCTTTGAACTCTATAAAAGGCACCTAGGCCAGTGTAGGCTGTAGTCCTTACTTGACGAAGACAACAAAACTAGAGCTTTGCTGCAGGACTCTCCACCACATCCTGCTCTCACCCTGAGGCACAGAAGGCAGATCAAAGGCATAGCAGGAGATACAGCCCTAGAGAGTCATCTCTCTCCTTAGAAGCTGTGGGAAATCACCAGAACCCAGGCAAACTCACCTCTCCTCTGGGAAAAGCATTTGCTATGTCATTTTAAAACACCTTCTTGCCTTCCACCACTCTTTACCTGAATGTGCAAAGGGGAAGGCAATGAAACATGCTTTTCTATAACACACAGATCTCCACCTCTTGCTTACAAAATAATTGTGTTAACCTTGTAGCTTTCTTGCTAAAGCAGTACAGAATAACAATTCAGCTTAAGCTTTCAGATGTGAAATACAGTGTCTTGCATTCAACTACTCTGATTAAATATACATCAACAGTACTCACGCATTGCTAGCAACCTCAACTAAACAAAACACTTCCTTACCCCATTGTCTCTATATTGCATGTTGTAATCATATGCGACATTTTAAGTTGTATAATATCATAGTTTGGACTATGAACCATAGCATAGCCATCTACTTGGCTTGCTCATAGTATTCCATATCAAAATCTGCCCCAAATCACAGGGGCACTTCCTGTTATGTCCATTGGAATAGCAGGATATCTGAAGTGCTTTTCTGTCCTGTAGACACCGGCTTTTTCAGCTTTACCAAACACTTCAAGTCCTGAACAAAGACTCCAGGACTCATCAAAGAGTTTTTCCTGCACTTACCAGCAAGATCATAATAAGCTTTCTTTGAAAGCCAGAAACACAGGGCTGCAGCCTTGCTCTCTGCCTCCTACTGCCCAGCCATGCACTCACAGCCTGCCAGGGACCCAGTGCCGAGTCTTTGAGTCTTTGCTGAGCAAATTGCTTCTCCCCAGGTATGCTGGGGGATCTGCTGAGATGGTGGAGCTTTGTTTAACTCCCAATGCACTGTCGGGCACTGGGAGCTCCAGGGTCTTGCTCCACTGCCTGCACAAGCACCTGGAGCTGGAAACCAGATCAGAGAAGGGAGGATGCCGGAAGAGGAGAAAGGAGAAGCGCCAGTGACAAAAAAATAAGGTTAAAGCTAAACTGATTCTGCATGAGGGCTTGAAAATGTTAATTAGTCCTCTCTAATGGGAAAAACTTTACAAAGGTAAAAGAGCAATCCTTATCCCAGTGCTGGGGCATGAAGCGGTGCAGAGGAGCTCACTTCAATCTTGTGGCTCTGTCCCTAGATAGAGAACCCAAATAGTGCATCAAGAGTATGGCAGTGGGATCTCTAAAGGGACCTCTGCTTGCCTATCCAGCTGCAGCTTTCCCATCCTCTGTGTTTCATTCTTTTCTTAGTAAACAGATCTGTTTCTTGTGGTGATATGCATGATACTGTGATTATTATTTTTTTGAAGTGTCTATCAAAAAGATCATCAAAACAACAGTTTTTTCTTAGACTTCTCCTACTTACTTGTGCCTCTGTTTGTATACTTGTGTGTATCTGCAGTAAAGAAAACAGAAGTAAATTAGCTATTTGTTACCTTCATTCCTGGTGCACATGAATGTACGTTACAATTTTATGTAATGACTTTCTTCAGATAATGGTACCACATAGAAACAAGATCTGGAGCAAAATATCCTCCTGTTGGTGCTGGCAGACCAGTGATGCAGAGAAGCGAGCAGCTCCTTTTGTTCTTCAAAATTTGTTTTACAACACTCTACAGTTCTGCAAAACTTACGAGTTGCTATTAAACCAGCTCTGTCATGGTGTGGGTGGTTTAAAGTTTAGGACTTTCCTTATTTGTTTTCACTGCTTCAGACTTTGCAAATTCATTTTCATTATTCCTTGGGGAGCCACATTTTACACCTCCCTCAAGGTATGAGAGTGGAATCATTCTTTAGCAAAGCAATAACATCTTTTCTGACCATGTTCTTTGTTCCTTCTTCCCAGTACATGCCCCTGCCTCCCTTGCCTTGCCAACACAAGGAACTTCAGGGTTGCTTTTATGCTCTTGCTCTAGACGTGGGGAAACATGGTCTTGGACACCTCAGCTTGAAATCTGAACCTGTTTGGTGATCATGGCAGGGATGGCAAATGTTTTGGCTTCTCTAGAGCTCAGCTCCTCACCCCTTGCAGATCAGAACTAGTTGTACCGTGCCTCCTGTCCGCTTAGACACCCAACATTCCCACTTCACCAGGGATTTTGAGAAGCCCAGCTATACTGATGAAACAAGGAGCACATCTCTCCCTCTCATCCATGGCCATGACAATGTGGCTTAGGGTCAAGATATAATCTTACCTCTAAATCTTCTCTAAATGAGATTCAGTTCAGAGTCTTAAAAAACCCAAATGTGGCCAAGGGGAAATCTCTCTTTTCCGTTCTTATATAATTCAATGAATATTAAAAAATGTTTTGCTAGTCAATCATTTTCCAGTCTGGCTTATGACTTTGGGCATCCAATTTAGAGCAGTTTCAAAGGGGCTGATTTTCAGAATGAGCTTAGTACCGACGTTATTCTGAAAACCCTGCTCTCAAAAGTGTCTCTCATGAGGGAAGGTATACAAACACCCAACCTGACCAGTACACTAAGAATCCCAGACTTGGTGCCTATGCTGTCTCCAAGATGCTAAGAGGCACAAACAATTTCTACCAGCCAAGAAAAGCCCCAGTGACAGAACATAATACTGAAGAAAACACTGGATTCAGAGCCCTGGAGATTAAAAGCCATTACTTAGTGACAGCAGGTTTTGCAGTAGAAGCACTTACTAAGAAAAACTGTCTCAAAAAATAGGTATATCATAAACACATTTCCTTCCAATCACCGTACAATCAGTCCATAAGTGGAGGAGGAGATCTTCAGACACAGCTCCACTAATTAGCTTTGCATCAGTGCTTTGCTCCTGATCTCCTAGCAGATATGAAGCTTTCAGATACAAAATATTCCTGACCAGCAAGCATTTTTCCATGAGCAGGATGATTTATTTCTTAGTAGGATCATGTTTGCTTGCTTGGGCACTTTCTACCATGCATCTCCCAGTCAGAATACTAATCAAGTGGAAATTACTTGAGACAAAAATCTTGAACACAAAAGCAGAAAGCCATTTTGTGCCAATCAGCAAATTCCCGTTTATGGTTGTATACTCTTTGCTGACTTCTAGTCAGTATTGGAATCAACCCTCTGACTATGATGAACAGCACATTTTATCATCATTATCTGGAGTCTGCTCTTTCTGTGTCCCAAAGGCACCCGAGCTTTCAATATCTTTTAAAGTTCAGCTGAGCTAAAAATGGTCAAAATCAACACTGTGGCTTTAGAGAAATCACTGAAAGCCTTTCCGAGGCTGCAAGTAATATTAAAAGCTGTAATCCTTGTTTAAACTCTGATGATGAACATTACTCAGTCCTTTCCCTGAGGCCAGCTTGGAGTTTTGCATCTTGTCAGTGCTAAGCGACATACTGCATATCCGGTCTTCTTTGTTTGTGAACGGGCTGTTTGGGTTGACATTGAAAAGAAGAGATGTGCATGAGTAAGTGTGCAGAAAAAAAAGAGCCTGTGCTCTCTTCAAGCTCTGTGCCAGCCAGAAATACCAGCTAAACCAGCGCCAAAATAGAGGCTGTGTGGCTGTATCAGCATGGCACAAAGCTCAAATGGTCTTTTCATGAGGATTTGACTTCCACAGGCTGTGATTAGGCAACTGGATATTGTATATTTTGAACTTAGCAAGGCCTTTGGCATTCCCTCCTACAGTCTCCTCTCCTTGTAACCAAACTGGTGTGGTGGTATCAACTGGAGAAGTGAAACATAAGGTGGGTGAAAACCTGGTTGGTCAAAGGATTGTGACCAACAGAATAAAATCCACCTAGCAGCTCAGAGATACTTGAGCCACTATTGTTTAGTACTTTTGCTAACACCAGAATAGCAGAGTGAAGTGACCTCAGCAAGTTCACAAAACCACACCAACCTGGGGGAGCAATGGGCACATTGGTAGGTCAGGCTGGGCTGGGCAGGCAGGAGAGAGTGTGGATGGGAACATCCTGAAATTCAGCAGTCTTGTAGCTGGGAAGTGACAAGCCCTACAGCGCCACAGGCTAGGGTGGGCTGACTGGCAAGCAGGGATCAGTCTGGATCTGGCCTCCCAGCCCACATAGTTTGGACGCCACAGCTGGAGGTGCCGCCAGGTCCCATAGCAGTCATATCAGGGCACCAGCACTGTGAGCTGATGTCTGCAGCAAAGATCGTGAAGAGGTGAAGCGCCATGCAAGAAGCTGAGCAAAACTGTTCTGGCAAGTGTTGCTCCATATAAGCCAAATCATATAAATACGTACCTGGCTTCCCGTGCTCCCCCATGAGAAAAAGAAAGGTATATGGGAGGAGTGGAGGTGCTATGGCACTGCTGTCCTTGTCCCTTGTGCAGCTTGTGGCAGCTTCCCTGGATTAAGACACAGCTCCCGTTCTTGCTGGGGTAAGTTCACTGTCCCCGGCCTGGCCAGGGAGTCCCTCCTGGGAGATCAGCCTGCTCCAGCATCAGGAACGGATTTCTGTGTCTGTGATTTCTGTGAGGGCCCAAGTCTTCCATTATTTGTCACCCAACCTGAGGGCTCTGTGTCCTGCACTCTATCACTTCACAGAGAAAGGCACAAGGCTTCTGCTGAAACTCTGAGATGACCAAAGCTCAGAGTGTCAGCTCAACATGTAACACACTAGCAGACAGTTTCATCTGAGGATATGCAAGTGCACTAATAAACATGTATGTGCTAGCTCATGGCACATCCAGTTATCTCAGGATGAAAAACTCAGCACTGACAGCACCCTCAAGTCCACAACCAACTAACATCCTATTTGTCATCTGAAAGATTTTGAGGTCACTGAAAATGTTCAGTCTTTAAATTTCATGACTACATTATTTTCTTTCCTGTCCTCTTTTAACCTCGGAATAAAACATTTACTGATAACTTCAGTATAACTCTTCCTTTGTGACTCCTCTCAAAATGAGGCAAGTCCTGCAATCGTGTACATCCCTCTATTATTTACTGCTATCAATTGAAAATGCTTTTGTGATATGTCAGAGAATATTTTACAACCTCTTCTTCTAGCTGAATAGCAATTTGTTTGGCTCCTTACTTAGGAAAACACTTGCTATAACAAACATACTACTTCAAAGCAGGGTTAAAATGTACTCAAATTACATTGCTCTGTTATTACAAACACTAATGTATATTGAGGGAAAATTACATTACTCTGTTATTACTAACACTAAGGTAAATTGAGAGCTGTACTTACATAAGCAGTTGGATAAGGTTTAACCACACTTGCTTTTGTGCAGAAATCAAATTCTGGTATGGAAAAATACTGTATTTTGCATTCAGAAGAACTGAGCATTTGGCTGTAGATGAAATGCAGTTTTGTTTTGTAAGCAGAAGTTAGTAATTATCAGACTTGCCTATGGCTGTTTCATGGGAGGTAGGAATATGAATATATTCATATTTACTGGTGCTTTAGAGGGAATTACAGTTCATGTTAACATGTCCAAATTAAGTTTCTTTTTGAATGAATAATAAATGCAGACAACTTTCTACAAAATTTGTAGTTAAATTGTCCAACATAGAAATATATGGAAACTTTTCCCTTAAAAAAAAAAAAAGTTATTTTAGAACAGATCTATTTTCATTTTCTCTTGTCATGCATCTGCTTTGCCTTCCATCCTCCTTCTTCACTTGTGCTTTCCCTCTCTCTGTTCCCCTTTACCTTTCAGAGGAGCAGCATCTGCAGCACTACCCACAGCTGAGCTTCCCCACGGCTGGCTCTAGGGGAGCTGGTAGCAGCTCACCTTTAAATCTCGAGCGTGTGGCAACTGCATTTGTGACTGCGTTTTAAAGCAGGAAGCTTATGGAAAGGTTCAGGGGAGATAAAAAGCTAATGAAATGCCACAGTAAAAATAACACCCGGGAGCGCGAATTATCCTTGACATACCAGGAACGCTGAGAAAACCAGTGCCGAGGAATCTTTACCTTGTCACATACAGAGCTGCTAAACCCCCTCACGGAAGGGGGTCTCTGCCTGTTATTTATAAGTAATGCCTATGCTCCCTAAGGGTTCTCATGACAAACAACAGCCTCCCTGCCCCAAGAAGAAAGCCCATCCCTGCCCCAAGGAGCTCGTTATGGTGTGTGCTTGAGACAGGAGATATCTATGGGGCTGACTGGGTGATGAACGCAGGGAAGGGGAGGCAGTGCCGCCTTGCACAATGCACATCAACATCCCATTCCCCAGCCTGCTCAGGGTTATCCAGACTTGTGCAAAGCTCAGAGTGAGGTCTGCTGGAAGAATTTTTGAAAATCTGGATTTATGGCCATTGTCAGGGTTTTTCTTTTTTCTTCTCTACTACAAAGAACAGCATAGGAGAAAGCAGAAAAGAACTTAATTAAATATTTGGCAAACAAGCGACAACAGATAATGCTCTCAGCCAAGAGGAAGCAGGGGGATACCATTTCAAAATGCTGAGGGATGAGAAAGGAAATAGGATGTAAAAGGTCCTCAGGTCATAGTGACCCCAAATCTGGCCCCACTGGGACAGTACCCCCCATCTGCAGCCAGCATCTGTGGTGGGGATGCAGGACAGGTCTCTGCTTTGGGAGGAGAGATTTCTTCCTGCACAAATGAGGGGACACTTTCCCCTATTGGAAAGAAAGTGGGAGACTACCTGCCTATTTCCAGGAGCCTGAGCTGGCCAAGTAAATAAGGAAAATAAAATTCATACATAACTGGTACAGTCCTTGATACACGCTGAAGGCTTTAGGGATTCATTTGAGCATTATCATGCATCCTGTTATCACACTAAATCTGAACAACTCCAAAGAAGTCAATATTCAGTTAATATTTATTACATCTGCATCTTTGCTAAGGAAATGCAGATGAGGTTTCCCCTGCAGAAATAGGTACCAGCTAAAGATTCACTGAGTTCTCTACGTGAGAAAATACAGCAATGATATCCAGAGATATTTTTATTTTATCTTTTTTTTTTTTTCTCCCTGTCTTTCATTCTTTCTGCTGATTTTCAACCCTTCCTCTCAGGTCAGGACCTCAGTCAAGCACAGAGCTAGACTATCCTACAATTCCTTTTACTAGCTCCAAAGTTAAAAAAGCTTCAGAAAGTCAAAATGAAAATCATGAAAGAGAAAAGTGAGGGAGGGGGAACCCAAACTTACTTGTAATCCTTTTATTTCACATTTAATGATAGAAAGGGAAAAAAGGGGGCACACAGGAGCTCCTCTTTTGATGAAAAATCCACAGGTAAAAAAAAAAATAAGGAAGTTGCTCATTTTGAAACACTTCTGAAGGAAAATCATCGACAGAAACATGCCTGCACTCTTGTGCCTTGGAGGTGTGCATGCTGTGCTCACTCCAGCTGCATGGCATCAGCGTGACTGGGTCTGCCAGGGACTGCTAGAGTCCCCCGCTCTGTGAAATGGCAGTGCCACAAAACCACATCTGTACTTCCAAAGAATAAAGAAAGAAACCCTGGAAGAACAAGCCTATGGGATATATACCTGCTGTATGACCCTTTAACTGCCAGAAAAGCAGCTTGGGCACTAAATCTGCTGTCTTTTACTAGCAGCGGGGAAGGGGTCATAGTAAGGAGCTGGTGAAATACAAGCTGTTTGGTGCATTCGTGCTGACAGTGCCACCCAGACTGTGCATTCTCATGTTCCTCTCACTGCAAAGACCTCCACACTTCTTTTACTCACCTCCTCCCAACAGCAGAAAGTTTGAGGTCTGGGACCCTTGCAGCATCACGCAACCAGCAGTGCAGCCTTTGGAAGGAAAAGTAGGTGGGGAATAAACTGGGCCCTTGTTAAAAAAAGAACAGGCTGACAGCAAAATAGCCTCACCTGATGTAAGGAAACTCTTGAGGGAAAGGTATCTGACCACATGTCATTGTAAAGCTGTGCTAATATTTACATTTAGAAAGAGGTTCCCGATGGTAAAGGCAAGGAAACTACATCTTGTCTTCCAGCAGGGAAGAGATGGAAAATATCTTTAAAGGCTTTAAAGAAGGAAACATGGAGTAGAGAAGTGTTACTGCAGATAAGAACAATTTTAGGTGTCTGTAGACAATCAATAAATTCCCTGATTTTAAATAGAGGAGAAAAAGAAAGGAGGGAGGAAGTAGCTCTAGGTGAATCCAATACAGTGAAAATTGGGGTCTTTCTCACTGCAGAGCAGGCCACAGCTGGCTAAATAAGCACACATGACTCTGGCTGGAGAGCTGGCAGCAAGCCTAAACCTTGCCATTGGGCAAGCAATTGCCTTTATGAACATGAATCTGTCTTGCCCAAGAGGATGACTTTTGGCAATCAAAAGGCAAAACAAACAGACTCAAAAATGAAGAAAAAGTGCTAGATGGAAAATAGTTATATGGTAAAAACATTTCTGCAACAACGTGGGGGGCTGCTCCACTGACAAGCAGCAAAGCTACAACTGAGCTATGCAGGATAACTGCAATATCAGTAAATTACACAGGATGATTTTTCCCATAATTTTTCACATAAGCGGGAAGGGGCCCCCACAAATTTCCAGCCCAACCCTGTCCCACTGTTGACTACTGTGGGTTAAAAGACCTTTACCCTGGGGAAAAGATGATTCCTTAAAGCAAATTGAAGTCTCTCTTTCTTCAGCTCATGTGTGCTGAAGAATATTAGGTCAAAATGCCTAGATTTTCTAAAATGCCAGTATTTCCCTCAGTGAGTAGGTTGTACCATGTCCATTTTTAATTTTGATTTCTAGAGTAATCACTTGAGAGGACAGAATGGGAAATACAATAATTCATACACAGAGTAGGAAGGAGTAGAAGGAAAAAAAAAGCAAATATAGGGTACCTAACAAATCATTCTCCAGAGGACAATTGCTTTTCTTTGAAATCCCAGTGCAGGACAGGCTAAGAAAGGCTGGTTGTGGGACATAACAAAAAGGTCTTGAGGTTATAAAAGGAGCAAAATTAATAAAATGGTAAGGTATGATTCAGAGCATGACTGTCCAAAGGAATCTGTAAAAATGACACTGAGGAAAGTTATTCAGAAATACTAAGTAACCCGAAGAGTCTTGTCTTCCTCACAGCTCCCTTAAGTCAGACAGTGAGCTGTTCAGAGGTACTTTATACATAGAAATAAATCACCTCTCTATTATTCCATAACTATCTTCACATCACTGGGGAAACATAATGTGTTAGAGGAAAACAAGTCTAAAACTTTTAAATGTATCAGCTAAAAAAATGGACTTCTATCATAAATTTTAAATGAAAACCTGTAGTTGAGTGAACATCCATCATTTCTCATGACAATCACTTTTCCGTAACTAGAGTAGATATTTCATAGTAATAAAGATAAGTTCTTGTTCTTAAAAATTGTGTTTGCTCAGTTTTAGAGAGTAAAATCTATTTTCAAAGTCAGAGCAAGCACGCTGCTCTTCAATCCAGAAGTTCAACTGTGGAATAAAAAAGAAAGATTTATAAAAGAGAAATGCTTTCAAAGTGAGCCATCACAGGGTCCCAGCTGCTGTTGCTGTTCTGCCTCTACTGAAAGAACCTCACTTGAATCTCTTCTCCTGATCCTGTAACCCAACAACTACAGCTTGTTTATCAACATCCACAACAGTACAGCAGCTCTCATCTGCTTCAGATGAGGGTAGGGTGAAAAAAGGCACAGTTAAGTGAGAAACAAAGGTTTCAAGACAAAATCTTTACCAGATTTTGACAAGAGTGCTGCAACTAACATCCAGGCATTTGTTAAAAGAGAGAGATTTACTAACTACAGAGAGAAGAAGGTCTTCAAATTTTATTTTTTTTTTCATGAGAATATGCTGATACACGTTGCTAGACATGTGTTTCAGCAACAGGTGATCAACAGCTGTCTGACATGATCCTCTGAGTTTGCCTTCCAGCTGGATATTGGGAGAGCCCAGACTTCAAGTTGTGACTGCCAAGGTAGAGATCATGCCAATTTGTGTACAAACACTGCTTTCTTCACTTGCTCATCCCTAAAATCAACTCTGAATACTAAACAGGCTCTGTCTCATAGGGTCCCAGTGAGACCAGAGCCCAAGCTCAAATGGCTGTCTCCCATATGAGTCAATAGCATAATCTGCAGCCAGCTCTGCACTAGAATCTGATAGTTTATTACCTGCAAACAGGTGTCAAAAGATCAGAGGCAAAATCAAAATCTTCTCCTGAGAGAAGGACACAGACATTCATCCTTGTAGGCAAACTTCTGAAAAGGGGCAGTCTTTACCCTAGAAAAAGAGCATCTGACAGGTAATACAGGATAACTACTACACTACTACAAATATTTATTGAGATGTTAGGAAGAAGCTGAGAATCAATGAAAACAAATATTCAAAAGGAAGGAAGATAATGGGCTTACAATAACAAAATGGGGGAAAAGGCCCCAAGTCCAAATTGACAATAGGAGATGGTTTAGAAGTCAGTCAATCAACACTGAACTAACAAAAAAAGTGTACAATACCTGCTTGGGATCTCATGTATGCCTCATCACAAATGCTTCTTCCCAGGCTAACCCTCAATAAAGTTATTTATATGTAAGCGAGAACTCTGAAAGCTGGAAAATGGTGTTTGTCCTGTAAAGAGACAATGCTCCCAATCTTGTTTCTTAGCTAAATGGGCACATTGGCATGTGAGTGGTTCATTTATAATAATGCTGTCCTAAAGGATTTAGTTCAGCTTCAGTGGAAAGTCTCTGTAAATTAGAATCTGGCTGCAAGTAATCCTTAAAAACTAAGAAGTGCCTGCAGGTAACTGTTTCTGGTACTGATTAAAGGACCATTTCCACATGCATTTTCATGTTTGGGGTTACTCGGTTAAAGGCCACACCAAAAATAGAATTCTGCCATTTCTGTAATCTGTGTGTGTGTAAATAACAATTTATCCTTATGCAGCATCTAAGGGGGACTGAATCCATAACTGTACATTCTATGCATGTAGGGAAACTGCAGTGATGGAAATGTTTTGCCAGTGCTTAGGGACTCTCTCAGTAGATAGCTCCAACTCTGCAGGTATTTGATCAGAAAATCCAGAGTGTGTTTTAAAACCTTGCAGCTACCAAACAACCCAGTTTCAAATCAACCATCAATGACCCATTTCCTCATGCAACCCCAAGTTTTTGGGATTTTCCCTTTAAGCTGTATGTCCTTATGCATGTTTTGCTACCGCAGCCATTTCAGATAAAGCTGTAATTACGTAAGCTACTCATAAGCCTTTCAATATGTCACCTTCAGCAAAGGCAGATGATGAATGTTGATGAATTTTACTGTAGCCCTACTCATTATTCAGCCAATGCTGTCTGTACCTCCCAAAAATAAAACACATGACAGCCTCTTGTCATCTGCTGCAGCACAAACTACTTTAAAGAGACAACTCCCCATTTTTAATAGGAAGAAAGCACAACTTTCCATTTATCATTAGCAAGAGTAATAATAACAACTACTTACCTATGACCACAAATTAATCATTTCTCAGAGAAATGCAATTAAAATCTGAAGTGACCAAATATCATAGGCAGTTTCTCTGGGCAGCCTATTCAAATGCCTCATCATCCTCATGGTAAAGAACTTCTTCTGCATATCTAACCTAAATTTCCCCTCTTTGCCCATTACCCCTTGTCCTATCACTATAGTTCCTGATGAAGAGTCCCCCTCCAGCTTCTTTGTAGGCCCCCCTTCAGTATGTACTATTCTGTACTTATTAACTTATTAACCTATAAACCCTCAGGTTTTAAAAAGCAGGCCTCTAAATACCAGGAGAAAGACATCTGAGGAGAAAAACTACTCTTAAAGCCAAGACTGCCCTGGGTTTTAAGATGTTTTGATGACAGCACATGGCACTGTGCAACTCTCTGCTCTAGTGTGCACCTCTGGATTGCTACAGACTCTGCTTGTAGGGTTTTATGTCCCCCACCCTTTTCAGCAGCAGAGCCATCTCAAGGCAGGTGTCCGAGCAGCATTCAGTACAACATTGGAGCACAGCACTGTGGCTTTTCATGTAGAAAACATCTCATCTTTGCTCCTTCTTTATTTCAGCCCCTTGAAGTTGATTTTCCCAGCCTGTGACACAGCCTGAATCCAAGCACCTGGAGGTGAAGCTCCCAGCCCCTGAACCTGGAAGCTGGTCTCTATCCTCCAAAAACTCTTCTTCCTCCCCAACTCAATCAAATTAAACCTAATGAAAAGAGGAGACAGCTACGATGCCAGGCTCCATAAACAACCCAGTATCCCGAGAGCTTTGCTGTGCCCAAGAGGAGCTGACTCACCATGCTGGCACAGCTAGTGATGCTCTTTTTCACTGTCAGCTACTGTTGCTTTTTTTACCAAATAACTTGTAGCTACGACACCAGGTGCCGCAGAACCCTGTCACGTTCTGTGCTGTGGGCACTGAGGCTGTAGCCCCCATACAAAGCCTTACATGATCTCCTCCCAGCTCCCCTACCCAAACAGAGGGTTTGAGAGGCATCAGGTGGGAAGGGACACCATGGATGGCAAGAGGGGGCATGGGCTGCCACAGGCTGCTCCCCTGGGTTGTAGGTCCCATAGCAGATCTCCTCCTGGCAGATCTAAACGTAGCAGCTGAGTACATGCTATGGGCTACCCCCTCTGCAGGTCTGCCCCATGCCTTCATCTTCAACTTGTATGGGGTCAACGTTCAAATCTGAGAGTAAGAAGTTGCCCGGCTCTACTACTGCCCCATCCTCTCCAACGTTCCCCTCTCATTGCTTTTCCTCTTAATATCTTGGCAGGCCTCCTGCATGCTAATCAGACAGCACTTACCTAGCCAGCCACTCTCTCAGTATTCATTCAGATTTTAGATATCCCAAGCAGCATCTCTGTTTGATTGCTAGATGGCTGACTTGCCAGATACATAAAATCTGGGGGTTGGGGAAAATAAGCATAAAACACAGCCCTGGTGTCAGAAAGCACTGCCTCTGTGAGAGAGTCCTGCTTAATTTCATCCCTTCATTACATTTAGATCTAAAGAAAAAGTAGGCAGATATTTTGATTCTAATTTCTTGTCTTTAAAAAAGTAATAAAAATAATAATAGCAAAATAAGTGTTTTCAGGTAGAAGAAAGTGAATAGCAACATTTCTTAAACTGTGTTAGATAAGAGTGAAACAAGTGGATTTTATGATCTTCAAATGTCACTGCAGTGGGCTGACTATAAGTGATAAAATGGTTTCATGCTTCTTATGGCAAAATAGAAACTAGAAACATGTATAAATAAAATTATTCCCAGTTTCCTAATAACAGGCAAACCTGTTTCATATAAATACGTTAAATGGTGACAATCTAAATGCATTTCAGAGAGTTCCCTGTCTTCCTTTGAACTATTAAATAAATGCAGCTTTGTCCCTTTGGAGCTCTAATGAAAATCCCATCAAAATCCAATTTACAGAATGCTGAGACATAGTGCAAGTTAGAAGTGTTAACTTAATTTATTTGCCTTAAACAATTATTGAGACCAGATTTGTCAGTCACATTTGGACGTGAAAACCTGCTGTGTTTCAGCAGTAAGATGCTCCTGCTCTCACAGCACTTCAGGCTAAAAGTAGTCATTTCTTTGGTAATCTCCCCATATGCCCCTGGATGAGCTGAAGACACCACTCCACGTCTCTGCAACCAGGCTGCAGGAAGCTCACCCTGCAGTGAACCTTCCACCACTTACCCACTGGCTCTGGCACTTGTTGCTGGGATATCTAGGGAGGACATTTCTTTCTGCTCTCACCAGCTCCTATCCAGGAGAAGGCAAGTCTGGATCAGGATTGGTAGTGTGTGTAAAACCAGCTGTGGTATGTGGGATCCCAAGCCACGGGACAGGCGGAGTCAAGCCCCCAAAGTGCACCTGACTATCCTCCTCTCTTCAGCTGACACAATTATGGGATATGGAACTTCTTCTCCCTCATGCTTTCCACATTTGATGCAATATACCTGTTTCTCTAGTTACACCTGAACTGCAAGACTAAAAAAACCCCAAGATTTGGCCAAAAAAAGTAAAATAAAATTCTGCAAGTAATGTATTTGTCTAAGAAAAAAATAAATCAACAATTAAAAACTATCCATTGTTTCTATCAAATTCAGCAGCAGGTCTGAAGTAAGAATTGTTAGAGGAACTATAGCCAAAAAATGGAGGAGAATCACTACTCTGCTTAAGACTGAAGGGATGAGAAGAGCAGACTCAGTTGCCTGTCACCTGTGAAAGGGTAAGATAGGACAGAGCAGATCTCCCCATGTTCTGGGGATGTGCTCTAAACACCACATTCCCAAGATAGCTGGCCGCCTCTCCTGCTAGCCCTATTTGAAGTTGTATAGAAGAGGCACAGGGCAAGAGAGGTTGGCTATCAATGAAGGACACTCAGGATTCAAATCTGTGCTTGAATTTGGTCTCTATTTCCACCATCCTGGTTTGCCTGATGATGACAAACTGGAAGTGGAAACTGTTGTTGGAGCATCAAAGTGCTTCATTCAACTCAAAAATTTTTTAAAAATGTTACTTATATTGTTATTTATTTAGTTCTAATAAGGCTGAGTAAGACAGACCAGCTTAGAAGGGATTTGAGCTAGAGAAAAAGGGTGCATTCAGTGCAAGGAGCACACATGAAGATGGACACAATTTTGTAGTTGCCACCCTTCTCTGGAACTGAGTTCAATCCTTTTCTGCTTTCTCAGCTTCCCCTGAGATTTTGTAGAGTTCATTTCTGCTCTGCACAGATTCCTTCTGTAGATGGGAACCCTCCTTCTCCCAAACCTCTGCCACTCTCATCTCTCTAGATTGCAATTTGTGTTCTTAAAGGTGGAATTACAGGAGGATTCTCATGGCATCACAAGGATGTTTTAGAGATACACAACACCATGATTGACCACTCTTGGGCTTTATATGGAGGCTTAGAGAAGAAAAAAAGATGTTTTAAATGCATCTTTAAAGAACATAAGCCCTTGCCCCCCCAGTAACAACAGCAGCAAGTACTAGCTCTCTGGGAGATGCTCATTTATAGGCTTCCCTCAGTTTTTCTCCAATGCTTGTCTTCGGGCCACATGATGGGAGCTGCAGGGAAGCTCCTTTCCCTCTGTCACTGACTCAATCATGCTTTAATACCGGCTGCGTGGTTTTTCCTCAGCTGATAATTTCTTTCTCTTGTTCTTAATAAGGTTAAAACAGAAATTAATAGTGGTTTGACAAGGTGCAAAAATGCCTAGAAGATAACGGGACTTTACTCTCACTGAATGTGGACACCACAATATGCACGCACGCAACAGCTCTGAACATGAATGCTGAAGTGACCATTTGTTTCGGGTGTGACAGCTTTTTGTCTGCCAAGGAAGACTAGCAGTGAACTGATACTTCACTCAGGAAATACATCAGTTGTAAGCATATCAAAATACTCCTTGGAACACCCTATTTTTGGTAACTTGTGCTTTTAAATACTATTCTTTACATAGCTTCTGGATAAAAATCTAAATATCTTTTTCAATCCATTGGGAGGGAGAAAGGGGCTAATTTTTTGGGTTTATTTAGAATACAATTACAATAAGCATACATACTAGCCATGGTAGAATATAGGATTTAATTCAGAAGTAAAAAAAACCAAACCAACCCAAACCTCTACTTACCTTCATGCAAAAAGCAATAAGTGATGCAAACAGGCAGACTTCTTTTTTATTTTCCTTTATTTAAGCCTGTCTTCTAAACATCTGTGCACTGATTTGAGATGAATATCTAAACTAGATATAATAACTGCAGCTAGATATCACATAAAATGGTTCATACCTATTGTTACCTAGAACTTTTTGCCCCAAGAGGATTGCACAGAATTTACAATCTGTGGCTGAGATACAGTACATAAAAATGCAATGCTCCATCCATCACTGATGCGCAACTGGTTCAGTTATGAAACATGATAATAGTTTAACTGCAACAATGCATCAGGGTTAAAGACAAGAAGCTATTAAATCCTATTATTGATATTCAGGTAGGCAGAATGTCATAGAAAGGAAACTTTTCTATTTCCTCCTGTTCTCAAAAGGCAAATAAACTACTGAGAGTAGCAAAAGTGTTGAAGAGCTCAATTGAAATTTTAACCTGAGAATTTAAACTTTTAAAAATCAACTATAATCATGCTGAAAGCTGTAATCCATAGTAGCTGTGATGCTTAAAATGTCTTCATTGAGCTTGTTTCTCATTTCTAAGCATTTCCTGTTCCCCTTACAGAGGTGCTACCCAAGCATGGGCACATGGTCTGGTCTATTTGCAAGATGCTTAGGAAACAAATGTTTCCCAAGCCAGAAACATTTGGAAACTGAGTTTGAGAAGCTATCCCATAGTACACTTACGTCCTATGAGCTGAACACACGCTCTTCAACTAAAATAGGGCCAAGGATCGAACAAAGGGAAATAAAAACTAAGCAGCTTTAAATTTATTTTCTGGACATGAAAGCATTTTTCTTCTGGATCTCTTGTTATCCACACTACACTGCTTTTTATATCACAATCTTGTCATCATCATCATCATGGCTAGGCTTCGCGAACGAAGATTTGGGAAGGGCTCTACTCACGTTTCTTGCAAGCGCGTTGGTGGCTAAAAAGGCCAATACGAGAAAGGCACGTCCGGTTGCAAAAGGTACAGCAGAAAGACTCCTTGGATGGTATATTCTGCAAGGCTCGATTCTTTCTGCGTTGTCTTTTCTCCTCAAGGGTGATCCTGCGTGCTTTCTCAAAAGAATCAGCAGCAGCACCGTTATAGATGGATATCACAGTCTTGTAGATCATCAACAATGTACACGTGGCAGAAAATCCTCCATCATCCCCACATCACCATCGGCCAAACAGAACTCAAATCAGTCCAACAGTTTAATTACCTAGGTAGCCTCATCTCCTCAGATGGTAAGATTGACGGGGAGATAGACAACAGGTTAGCGAAGGCGTATAGTGCTTTTGGAAAACTCCATAAAAGAGTATGGTGTAATAAACACTTGAAGAAAAGTACCAAGATCAGTGTTTACAGAGCCATAGTGCTGTCTACTCTCTTATATGGATCTGAATCATGGGTCATCTACTGCTACCACCTGCGTCTCCCAGAACCCATCAGTGCTGCCTCCGTACAATCCTAAACATCCACTGGTCAGATTATGTGACCAACACATCTGTTCTTGAACAGGCAGCAATCACAAGTATTGAGGACATGCTACTGAGAATGCAGCTGCAATGGGCAGGGCACGTCTCCAGGATGAAGGACCACCGCCTCCCTAAGATCTTGCTTTATGGTGAACTTGCCACCGGCTGCCGCAAGAGAAGAGCCCCGAAGAAAAGATACAAGGACTCCTTGAAACAACATCTCAGCCTCGGGCATATTGATCAACATAACTGGTCTACTCTGGCTGCAAATCGGGAGGCCTGGAGACACACCATCTATAACGCTGCTGATGCTTTTGAGAAAGCACGCAAGATCACCCTTGAGGAGAAAAGACAACGCAGAAAGAATCGAGCCTTGCAGAATATACCACCTAAGGAGTCTTTCTGCTGTGCCTTTTGCAACCGGACGTGCCTTTCTCGTATTGGCCTTTTTAGCCACCAACGCGCTTGCAAGAAACGTGAGTAGAGCCCTTCTCAAATCTTCGTTCGCAAAGCCCAGCCATGATGATGACACGTGGCAGAGTGCATGCTGAGGCTTCAACAAGTAGTAGGGGCCAAAAGCACCTGGCTTCTATCCACTCCAACTTATTTACGTGAACTTGCTTCTAAATCTACTTTCACATGACTTAAGCTTGATTAGGAGACGCTGTGGCTGAAGAGCTGAGTATAGCTGCTCTTCTCAGCCTAGGCAGGATTATATGGAGTATCAAGGCTGTGGGTTTGCCTAACCTCAAGCTCAGCCTCCCCAAATCAAGTTTGAAATGCTTTTCTATATAACATAAAGGCATTTTAAGGCATTTTGAGGATTTTGAGCACAGATTAAACTATTTGAACCTACACAGCCTATATGCACTTAGTAACAAATACAAACACACATGCAGACCAATCCCAGGCCCATACTGGAATCATGTAATGTTTTGCCTACAGGAAACACCTGTTACCTGAGTGCTGACCAGAGACAGCCCTAGTCTTAATTCCAACACACTTTTAATTGAAGGAGAGATGTTTGAAGGACAACACCTAAAAACTTAATCTCAGACTGCCTTCACTGTGCCTTTAGGTTCAGAACATTTTTCCTTTCTCCCAGGATGTCTCCTGGGTCTAATCTGACATATTCCTGCATCTTGTTTGAGCTGAGCAGTGGTAAATGACAGCACGACCACAGGTAATCCGTTAAAGAGAGGTGGTGGCCAAGTACTCCACACTAGCTGAAATTGACATGAGAGAAGAGGATACTACCAACAGCCCAATTTCTTCAGTCTTCTCCTTCACTAGAGTAAGTGCTGGTGTAATTACTACCTTTAATTCTTCTGCCAAGCTCATACACATTAGCCCCTCCTATAAAATCACTGCTTGTCAGCAAAGCTGCTGTAATGCACTTGTGAATGTTTCCAGCCTTTATCAGGGTTGTAACTCATGACAATACTTGGCTTCCACTTTCCAGTGAGGGGAAGATAAGCCCTGAGCTGATGCCAGCAGCACAGCTCTAACTCCTCATGTAAGGCCGTCTGGTCACTTGACGCCTTCTGAACATTTCTGTGAGCTGGGTGCAAACAGAGTTCAGTTGAATCAAAACTCTTATTGGTTTAGTTCAGCCAAAACCATGCAGCAGGTCTGGTGTCTGAGGCTCGGTTTATGGGAAACATGACTGAATGCAAGTGGCTGATGATATGATTTTAAATTGATGATCTGCCCCTTTGTAAATCTATTAGAATCTAGAGTGTGATTTTCACTGGCAGTTCAGTAAGTCTGTTCTGAAGAGGTGTGGAAGTAATTGCACATTTTAAACTAACTGCACAGATAGCAGCCATAGAGATCCCAAATCTCTTTGAGATATTGGGACAGATTGCTAAGAAACAGAAGTTTCAGGCATGATTGACATGGCAGTCAATAACCTTTCTGACCAAAAGAAGAAAAATATCAGTTCTCGTTGAAGTTTGCTTCCTTTATCATTACAGGCACTTGCAGATTTAGGATTATGAATGTATCTACAATACAGAAGATCTGCCTCTAGCAATTACCTTACACTGTGCTGCAGTGCCACATCCAATTAAGACTGCTCCTTCAACATATCAGACAGGTGTACTTCTTGCCTAGAATTATTTTTCATCTGACAGCACCTTGAAGGAAATTGGAAGAGACAAATGGAGAAAGCAGCTAAAGCAAATGGGGCCATTCACAGTGTCTGGAAAAGTGGAGAACCTGAAGGAAAAGTGTGGGAGTCAAAGGAGGAGAAAGATCCCTAATCCAAGCCCCAGAAAACTCAGACTGGCTTCTCCCAAATGCCACTGAGGGCAAAAATAGGATATGTAACCGCAGCAGAGGCAAGTGTTCAGAGATGTTGCTATGGGCCACCCAGCATCTCCCCCAGTGGTAGAGGGAGACAGGGATGGTGAGGGCAGCCAGTTGTGGTGAGGACAACTTCCTGCACACAGCTTTGAGGTTACATTCAGCTCAGTCTCCCCTGTATGTCAGGTTCCCTGGGTTTCTGCTACCTCTGCATTCCTCTTCTTACAAACCACTTTCCTGCTCTCTTTGCTGGGCTGTCTGCACTTTTGGGTATCCGCATCAGCAGTATTTGGTCCTTGTGTGGCATTTTTCAGAGGCAAAGCTTGAAAAATAATCGCGCACCCTGTCAGTCTCAGCAGTGTCGCTGTGGGAACTGCCAAGCCAAACAAGGGCTGTGGAGGGTTAGGGGAACAAAAACCCTCTTCCCAGAGATCAGAGGAATGGAATTGAGTATGCTAATGAGGAAAAACTGATGTCACAGCTGCATGTCACTATACAGCTATCAGTATTTCACAGACTTCTGTTGGTATCAACAAACTTTTGATCAGGTTTATAAAGCTTCTTTTTTCAAAAGGTAAAAAATACAGATCAAAAGCAAAACCTCTCTGAATTTTGATTGCATGGGCTATTCTGCAGCCAGATCCCATGGCTGCTCTAGCTGCTGTTCCCCTTCTCTGCTTTGATACAGCCAGAAGGTTGTGAATCTTTCCCATCTCACTCACATAACTGGGAATGAGACCCTAATTGTGTGTGCAAGGATCTTTGATTTAAAAGACCAATTCAAGTGATCTTTAACCTGGCCAGGGTTTGCCATTTTCAGATAAGAAATAAATGTTCAGCTGCCTGTGAGATGCCTCTCTTCCTCCCTTCAAACATCTTAAATACCGGTGACACAATGCAAGATGTGTGCAAAGTAAAAAAAAAAAAGACCTCATCTGTGCTTTTAATCATTAAAATAACCATCTCTTCCCTTTGCATGAAGATGTGTGAATTTATACATTAAAATGCCATGTATTTGATAAATAGGCCTAAAGAGCAAGCCATCTGGCATCTAAAAAATATTGTGACAAATCTGACATTTTTTCCTTATTTTTATGAATGGCTTCCCACAATACAAGCAAACAGATTAAAGGTCACTGAAAAGGGAAAATATGTATTTATGTCTGGTTTGCTTCCTTATGCTTTATGTTGGCCTGTGAATGTGAGATATTCTATCTTTGCTTTTTGGGGAGGAGGGCAAAGAGGAGGCAGTGGGAGGACAGAGAGACCTTTGCCTCAGAAATTGAAGGCAAATTGTTCAGTCTTTCCTGGAGACCTTGACTAATCGCCCGGTTCCCCTGCCAGAAGCGCGCGCGGCCGCGGAGGGCCGCCCCATCGGGCCCACACGGGGCTGCCCTCCCCCCTTCCAGCAGGGAAAGGAGAGAGGGAGCTTCGCTGACGTGGCTTTGTGCCCTCGTGAGAAAGGAGAGTGGAAGCCTCGGAGCACACAGAGGTTTGCCGGTCTGGTTTGGGGGAGCGGGGGGGAGGGGAAGGGTACCAGGTGGGCCGTAGGGGTCCTCCTCGGACTGGAGCGTGGGTAGGTAAGCAGTGCATGAGAAGATACGAGGTAACACGGTGGGGGGAGGATAAGGTCAGGGTGGATAATGGTTTCCTCTGGGGGTTGGGGGTCTTGGCCGGGCTGGGGCCTGGAGAGGTACTTGAGCCCTAGGTGGGTATGGGGGCTGGAACAGTTTTGTTCGTTTGGTTGGTTTTGGCTCACCTGCAGCTACTGCCCAGGTTCAGTATGTTCAGGATATATTCGTTACATCCTGAAAGGGTGGTCAGGACAAAGGGTTGATCCTGGGTGTTTCCATGGGATTGAATATAGACAGGTGGCAGAAAAGTAGGAAATGTAAGACTTGCCCTAATCGTTTTAACAGTAGGAATGTAGCCTGTGTAATCTTATGTGGCTGTGAGCTATGCTGGCGATGGTACATGCCTTCGGTAGGGTTGCCCATGCCAGACAGGTCAAAACCGTAGGGTCAGATACAATACATCCTTGGGCAGGATGAGCTCGTTAGCCTTCTGGCAGTCATCCTAGGAGAAGGACAACTCCAATCCCAAACCCAGGCAGATGGAGCTTGCTTAGCCATCCATCTAAGAGAAGGTCACTCTAATCAAATCTACGTCCTGAGGACCTCGCTGCCACCGTCCAAGCTCGCTTGGCCCTGGCAGATGAACCTTAGGATTAAAGGGTGGGTTCAGTTCCGCGCATACTGTGCCTCACCTAAAAAATCCATTGCACAGGCTTGAAGGCTTTACCCACATGCAAAAAGTCCTGTAGCGACAGGCGAGGGTCGAAACGGCAGGTGAAAGGTGCACTGGAAGCCGCAGACCCAACCCTGCATGCAGGCAGTTCAGGATATTGGTCATTTGAGACTGACTGGAGATGACAGTCTCTTGGGGCAGCACCCTGAACGACCAAGCAGCCTTTTCAAGGACAGCACTGCTTGCTCCACTCGGAGAGGGGCCTAGAAAAGGTGACCTAAATAAAGCTCATCTCCACCTTCACCCAGTTGGTTAACCGCAGGCCAACGAGCATCTTCTTCCAATGCGGTCACACAAAGATCAAAAGACAAAGGCATGCACCTGCCTCCAAAAGTGTACCTAAATTAACTCTAGCATGTTGGAATAGCAGAACCATGCTCGATTCTGTGGATAGTGGACGTCCTGAGTGTCATTCTGCCCTAATTGCCCATGAACTGGCTCGTCTTAACATCAACATTGCTGCTCTCAGTGAAGTTTGCCTTCATGAGGAAGGCAGCCTCAGAGAACATGGTGCCGGTTAAAACCCCTTTTGGCCGGGTAAGCCCAGAACCGAAAAGCATCTCTCAGGAGTTGGCTTCATGATCAAAAACCCTTTTGTTCCTAAACTCAAAAATCTGCCCACAGGTCATTCTGACCGCATTATCTCCCTACGCCTTCCACTCCACAACAAGCAACACCTTGTCCTCTTTAGTATATATGCCCCAACTCTCCAAGCTGACCCTGCTGAAAAAGATAAATTTTACACTGACCTGCGCCACCTTACCCAGAAGGCTCCTGCAGAGGATAAGATCATTATCCTTGGTGATTTCAACGCCAGAGTAGGAAAGAATTTTGAAGCCTGGAAAGGAATATTAGGCAAGCACGGTGTTGGAAACTGCAACAATAATGGTCGACTTCTGCTAGAATTCTGTGTGGAGCAACAGCTCACCATCACTAATACTATCTCTCAGTAGAAAGATACTCTGAAGATGGATGCACCTCAGATCTAAGCATTGGCACCTCATCGATTATGTCTTGGTGCGATGGAGAGATGTCCACGATGTCCACCATACCCGTGTGATGCCCAGAGCAGAATGCCAAACAGACCATCAGCTTGTACGCTGTAAACCCAACTTCAACCTTAAATTCAAACCTAAAAGGGACGGTATCACAAGGAGAAGACTTAGAGTTAACAATCTCCAATCAGCCACAGTGAGAGACAAATTCCAGGCAAACCTTCAAACTAGGCTCGAAAACCCTTCCATAGATTCTACAGATTCCTCTCCTGAAACAATTTGGCACCATATTAAAAAGAGCATCCTGCAATCCTCTGAAGAAACCTTAGGGTTCTCCTTCAAGAAGAACAAGGACTGGTTTGATGAAAACAATCAAGAGATCCAGGAATTGTTGAGGAAGAAAAGAACAGCTCACCAAGCACACCTTGCACTGCCATCCTGTCACGCAAGAAAAACAGCCTTTCGCCTTGCATGCAGCAAGCTCCAACAGAAACTCCGTGACATCCAGAACAGTTGGTGGATCAGCCTAGCTGAAAAAAATTATGCGCAGACACGGTAGATCACAAAGGATTCTATGAGGCCCTGAAAACAGCATACGGGCCTACATACCAGGTCCAAAGCCCTCAGCTCAGCGCTGATGGTCAAACACTTCTGACAGATAAAACCTCCATTCGGAATCGATGGTCTGAACACTTTCAGACTCTTTTCAGTACCAACCGTGTAGTCCAAGACTCAGCAATTCAGTCCATCACACAACAACCCGTGAAGTATGAATTGGATACTGCCCCACTTTAGGAGAAACCCTCAAGGCCATTCAGCAGGTGAAAATCGGCAAGGCAGCTGGGGTTGATGGAATTCCACCCGAAGTCTGGAAACACGGGGGCCTTGCACTCCATGCCAAATTTCACGAGTTTGCAGTGTGCTGTTGGGAACTAGGCGAACTACCATCAGACCTTCGAGATGCAGTCATCATCACTTTGTATAAGAAGAAAGGAACTAAATCAGATTGCTCAAATTACCGTAGTATTACTCTGCTCTCCACTGATGGCAAAATCCTGGCAAGAATACTCTTGAACAGACTAATACCCGCTATAGCAGAAGGAATTCTACCTGAAAGTCAGTGCGGTTTCAGAGCCAACAGGAGTACCACAGACATGATATTTGTTCTCAGACAACTGCAAGAGAAGTGTAGGGAACAGAACAAAGGCCTCTATGTAACCTTTGTTGACCTCACCAAGGCTTTCGATACTGTGAGCAGAAAAGGTCTATGGCAGATTTTGGAATGTTTAGGATGTCTCCCCAAGTTCCTTAAAATGATCATCTCACTCCATGAGGATCAACATGGCCAAGTCAGATATGGCGATGCACTTTCTGAGTCCTTTCTAATAACTAATGGTGTGAAACAAGGCTGCATTCTTGCACCAACCCTATTCACAATCTTTTTCAGCATGAGGCTCCAAAGGGCCACGGCAGACCTCGAGGATCAGGACGGTATCTACATTCGATATCGTACTGATGGAAGCCTTTTCAGCCTAAGGCGACTGAAGGCCCACACCAAGACCTTAAATCATCTGGTCCGGGAGCTGCTTTATGCTGATGACACCACCCTTGTTGCCCACACAGAAGCAGCTCTGCAGCGTTTAACATCCTGCTTTGCAGACGCTGCTGAGCTCTTTGGGCTGGAAGTCAGCTTAAAGAAGACTGAAGTTCTCTATCAATCGGCACCTCAGGAAGTCTTCCATCATCCCCATATCACCACTGGCCAATCAGAGCTGAAATCAGTCCAACAGTTTAATTACCTAGGTAGCCTCATCTCCTCAGATGGTAAGATTGACAGAGAGGTAGACAACAGGTTAGCAAAGGCATATAGTGCTTTTGGAAAATTCCATAAAAGAGTATGGCGTAATAAACACTTGAAGAAAAGTACCAAGATCAGTGTTTACAGAGCCATAGTGCTGTCTACTCTCTCATATGGATCTGAATCATGGGTCACCTACCGCCACCACCTGTGACTCCTAGAACGCTTCCATCAACGCTGCCTCCGTACAATCCTAAACATCCACTGGTCAGATTATGTGACTAATATGTCTGTTCTAGAACAAGCAGCAGTCACAAGCATTGAGGCCATGTTGCTGAGAACACAGCTGTGCTGGGCAGGACACGTCTCAAGGATGAAGGACCACCGCCTCCCTAAGATCTTGCTTTATGGTGAACTTGCCACCGGCTGCCGCAAGAGAAGAGCCCCGAAGAAAAGATACAAGGACTCCCTGAAACAACATCTCAGCCTTGGCCATACTGATCAACATAACTGGTCTACTCTGGCCTCAAATCGGGAGGCCTGGAAACACACCATCTATAACGGTGCTGATGCTTTTGAGAAAGCATGCAGGATCACCCTCGAGGAGAAAAGACAATGCAGAAAGAATCGTGCCTTGCAGAATATACCACCTAAGGAGTCTTTCTGCTGTGCCTTTTGCAACCGGACATGCCTTTCTCGTATTGGCCTCATTAGCCACCAGCGTGCTTGTAACAAATGTGGATAGAGCCTTCCTAAATCTTTGTTCACGAAGCCTATCCATGATGATGACTAATCAGGGAATTGGCAGAAGCCATGAGTGTGAAACCTGGCTCACTGAGAAAAGACCTGAATTTTATTCAGGCTATTATTTATTTTTGTTAGTATCTATTAAACTTCAACTCTTTTTTTTTTTTTAAGAGTCAGCAGTTTCCCTTCCATGTGGAGACCTCAGTGCCATCCCCAAAAGAATCAATATTGCTACCAGCACAAAGGACTTCTTTTAAGTTAGAGGTTGGACTTTGCATAACTATAGCAGAAGAGGCCTTTCCTCCTTATTTCAAGGGGATAAAAGTAAAGGTACAAACATTTTTAGGCATCTTAAGGACCTTTTCCTGTGGAAGCCACCTTCCTTACAGTGGAGCTCTTGGTGACCATCCGTATGGAAATTTGATCACTGCCATCTGGTAATGAGGGTGCATCCCTGATGAAGCCTACAAATCCCAAAGTTTTCTCAGACACTCCTAGCCACAACAGTGTTCGTCAAAGAGATACTCCAAAATCTCTCATACATCACTGTATATTTCCACAGGTTAATGACAGTGTTGACCAGACTTCAGTGTTGAACTCAGGTCCTTAAGATCAAGCACCATCAGTTGGATTTTAAGGCCTATTTGTGTTATACTAGCCTGTACAACAGGTAATAGACTCATATTACCAACCAAGAACCTCCACAGAAACAGTCTTACAAGTTTAGAAGTTTCATATATATTTTCACAGTCTGCATGCAGTAAAAGAGATGTCCAGATCCAAGACTCCTAAAGAGTACAACCCATAAACCCAAGGCTTAAGTCTTGACCCTATAAAGTTTTTGGCTGAGTTCTCATGGAAGATGATAGAAGTGAGTCTTCATGCATGATCAGTACACATAATTATCTATATTAGTGCAGGTTACATCACCATGTTTGTGAACTCACTACTTTCACTCAGAAACACAGACACTGAAGTGCTCAAAAATACCAGCTGCTAATTTACAGAATTCTCTTGCAAAAGCTTCTCCAGGAAACAAAATTGTTCTGAAGTGTACTTTGCTGAAGTAAATAAAAAAAAATAAAAAAGAAGTAAACCAAACCAAAACAAAAAACCAACAAAACCACAAAACCAAGACCTTTGCAAATGGCTAAATTAACTGAAGTATAATTGTTTGAGGCATTTCATATCTCTGCTTGTCAGAGGACAGCTAAATATGTTGGAAACAGTGTATTTTTAATTAATGTTTCCTGGGTTCCATTTACAAGACTGTTGATCTATTTAGGCTTTTGAAATCTCTAGATTTTCCATTAAAAAACTTAACTTCCAAATGTTGAGGAAAATAACTGAGGGGTACTTACTTAATTGCCAAGCATAGAAGCAACTACTCCCATCTGAGCTAACTCTGCAGAAATGGCAGTTTGCGAAAAAGGTTTGTGCTCTCTGCCAGCAAAGATAAAGAACTCCTATGGAAAAAGTCATTCAGAAATATGGATATTTGCACTCTCTCCTGTGTTTGGGAAAAACCCTAGATTTCCATGAGCTGCAACATGCTGCCTTATATAAGAAAAAATAAGATTAACTAAACCAAAACCATATTCCTTCAATCTTGTGGCCTCTCTCCTACTCGGACATGAGTAAGTGAATTGGTTATTTGGGCCAAGAGGTTTGGGGAAAAGATGCTTACTGCAGAACTAAGAAAAGCCTTTAGGCTATATTTAAACTCCTTAAATGTAAACAATAAAAGCATCTTTAGAAGCTATGGGCCACGTCAGAAGCAAAGAAGGCTCACAGGGCTCAATCTGACCTACGTCCTATCCAACTAAGGTTTCTGTTGTGTTCTGCCTCCCTCTGATGATCCAGGATTCTGTCACTTTTATGTTCTGGGGATGTTTTATAGTATGTTATGCCAATGAGATGCTTTAAACATGACTTTGAGAGCCCGTGCCTTGAGCTAATCATTCTCCCACTTAAACCAGCAAGAGAGAAGACTGGCATGGTGATGGGGTACTGTCAAAATGTGAAGAGACTGACGTGATAATATGTATTGACAGGGCCAAAACCCTTGTCCCTTACAGACAGATTCTAAGTGTGACCAAAACACAGTCAATTTAAAAATTTGTATTTGAGCACAGCTCCAGGCAACCTGACCATTATCAGAGGAAACAAAAGGGATAAAGAGGGACTGTCAGCTTCAAAACTGGGCCAGGTAGCCTCCAGATACCCCAGTACAGGTCTACGTGGGTAATCTGTGAACATCTTGTTTGAATGCAGCCACTGCTCCTGCTGTGGCTGCAGGTACTTGTTTTTGAGAAGCCTTCAGTAACATCTAATTTCTTTGGCAAGGCCAGGAACACAGATATACCTCAAAGAATGGTGATTATCTCAGGAATTTCTCTGTTGAGCAAATGACTCACTGAGTTTTTAGCCCTCAATGCGGAACCAAAATCTAATAAGAAAAGCTTAGAATGGGGAAAAAGTTCATTTCACTGCAGAGAAGGACTTCTGGTTGCAAAGAAAATGAATGCAATGGTCTGTTTAACTTGAACAATCTGTGGAAATGCCATTCATCAGTAGATAATGCAATTTATTCCTCACACATTTGTCAATGACTCTCAAAAGCATTGATAAGAAGATCTGTAGTGGCAGGCTCTAATTGTGTTTAAAGTTTGCCTGCTTAGTAGAAGTGTTTAGAACAAAAGAGTTTCATATTTCTGATTTGAGAAACCTTTGTTAAACACTACCAATAAAGTAGCAAAATCAGTGCTGTTAGACCTAGAAGGGTGGATGGGTCACAGAGAGAATTTGCTTCTCACTGCTTATATTTTTCTATCCCTAAAGAGTTGAATCAATAAATTCATATGAGATTTTATCTTCTGTATGCACCCTGAAAAAAACTTTACCACCAAACACACTCTGCTGATGAGCTTATAACTGTAAACAACAGAAAACATAATTTATTAACCTGCATAATAGGGCATGAGGGACAGAGCTAACAGGTTGCTGAGGGTGAAGATTGTGGCTACCTCTGGCTTTTTGCTTGTACATGTGCCCTCTCTAGAGCAACCAACAGAAGTAACTATGTGGGAGCCAGTCTGACTTCCCACCCACATGAGGGACAGCAAAGATAAATATAAAGGAGAAAATGAAATGAGACCTTTCATTTTGGAGGGAAATATAACTTACTGTGCGATAAAGGAGTGAGAAAGAGAGGGGATTGGTATCGCTTGCTAAATTTCATCAAATTCACAAGAAAGTGAAGCCAACAATCAATCACTCCACATTTATATCTCAGCTTCAAAATCTAAGATCTATACAGCACAACTGAATTTTACATAGATTTTTCAGACCGAGAACAGCATTTGTTTGACCCAGACAGAAATTAGGACAGGTATGCCGAACTGGTGAAGCCATACATGAAGTTGAGAAATAAAAATCCCAAAGTTCTTGCCAATGTTACATCCCCTTGGGTATACTTAGATTTCCAAGTACATATTCTTGGGTCTAGCATGCCATGCTGAGATACTCTGTTACCCACGTTCATGGCTGGAGGTTGACCTGGTCCCTTTGAAGTGCAAAGTACCAGGGAAATTAAAATAATGAGCAAAGGAAAACCACGTATTTATTGCTATGATGCTTTTGTAATCTAACTAGTGCCATTTTCTTTTCTATGAAATATGTATTTCTAGAAGATACACACATGCATAATTTGTAAGGTTGGGCCTTAGCAGCTTTTTTATTCCCTTTCCATTGTTTTACAAGAGCATTCCATTGTCTAGCAGATCATGGCTAACAGAAGTGCTTGATGGGACCATCAAGAGTGGAGGATTGCTTTGGGAAACAGCCGAGTCAGTGATCTGATAAAACGTCATTTCATTTGTGGTGGCTATGAAACATGCAGTCTTGGTCCAGTATAAGAATTTTCAAACTCAGAAAAATTCAACAAATCTTTCAAAAAGCATTTCTGAAAAATGGTCAGCAGTGGAGGGAAGGAAGATGGAACAGCCACAGCCCCCATTGTGCTGGCAAGTTTCTGAAACAGCCATGCAGCAAAATACTTCTGCTTCAGGTCAAATAGGAATCTTCCCAAGTTTACACAGGGCACACAGGGCACATAGTATAACTTGGCTGGTGCTTCAGCACAGATCATCACAAGAATAAGAGAATGGAAATGAGGCCTCAGCGTTTGAAAAAGTATTTTGGAGCTATTTGAATTGGGAGGTGCTGGATTATTATACAAGAAGGGCCCTTGTCTGACATGTCATCTTGACCCTTTCAGAGTGAAACTCCAGAAAAACATGTTTCCACAGAGTGTGTCATTGATGTGAACCTCTCCAGCTGTATTCATTGCACTGTATGGTGTCACTTGATAAGCACGGAAGGGATATTTTAAAGTTCTCAAGAGCAAACTGGATTTTATTAAGGAAAGAAAAGAAATAGAGGATGTAGAATCTAGAATCTTAGTGTTTAAATGAGATTCCTTCTGGCAACATTTATTAGATAAAAGTACAGTCCTGTACTTTGGAAATGTCTTCATTTTATTGTAAGGAATATTTTGATCCATTACATCAGAAACAGTGAATAGCAAGACTATTATACTTCAGGGAGTCAAACCCAGACCCAATGAATCCTGTTTTATAATATATCACTCAGAGGACTGCAGTTCCTGTGGCTTTTACAACCAGTCCTTTTATTAATTATTTGCACTGCAGCGACAGAGATCAAGAGAATAAACTGGGGCACAATGACCCAGCCTCTGTATATTTCAAATTTAAAAGAGGAAATAATCCCTGGCCCAAATACCTCAAGCTCTACAAATTTATGCAGAGGGACTCCTGGGAAATTGTGTTAAATAGAAGAAAATACGGTTCCTGCCGTAGAATTGTCTTGCAACTCCAAACAACTGGTCCATGCAAAATAAGTAAGGAATCAGCTCAGTACCTGACAGGGCTTTTACCCTATGCTCCAAGGGCAGTTCTCTGGCTCAACTCCCCCCTTAGTGCTGCAACTCTGCATTGCACCTGAGAATGCAGAAAGCTGTGGTAAATCTGATCCTGCAGGAAAGAATGTTGATTGTCCCCCCACACTGTGTTTTTGGCCAAGAGTGGAGTGTCATCCATTCAGCTCACCACTGGCATCCAGCAGTGCAGTGAATTTCTTCCGAGTTCTTTTATCTATTTCAGAGGACAAAACCACTCTTACAAGGAGCCAATCCAGTGGAGATAATGATTCCTGTATGGAACAGTTTAGTATTTAATAGACATAACACCATCTGTTCTAGCTTTAAACAATAAAACTGGAGACAACGGAACTAGCAGCTGCAATCATTAAAAAAAAACAACAGTGATAGAGGAAGGAGGTGAGTGACTACATGCAGTATGTGCATAGAAAATGATTGCAAGGGAAACTTTCTCAAGGTACTCTGCAAGAGAGAGCTTATTGCTACCTTCTGTATTCTGCACAGCATGTATCTATCATATTTTTTCTTATGTTTTAGAAGTAAACCAGTGGGGGAGAGAAGGAAACAGAGCTCTGCACTGAAACAGTGAATCCCCATCAATGCTGATTTCTTCACAGCAAACAGGGATTCACAGCAAGACCTTTTTCTGATGCTGGAGAGATGATTAGGATAAATGCAGTGGGGAAGTCAACACTTTTTTCTTTGGGCTGCAGACAGGTCTGAGTTGGACCTGGAGTTTATTTCCTGCTGAATCCAAGGTCTGCATTTTCCACAAGGCATGCCTTTGCCAGCAATGCAGAACCAAGGGGCAGTGATGTTTCCAGAATCAAGAATAATACATTGAACAGGCATGAGTTATGGTCACAGTAAAGTCGTAGGCAGGCTATGTTCCTTCTCTGCATCTTTTTCTGACATCTTTTCTGCCAGTGAGCTATAGCAATAATTTGACTGTTCACTAACTCTCATCCAGAGTGTCTCTCGTCAAACAGTTATAACCTAGAGTAGACATTTAGTTGTGTTTGAAAAGAAAAAAATACATTTCAAAATATTTTTCTAAGGAAAATTTTGAAGCTGTGTAAAAATCAATCAAATAGGTGATAATTTTTTCTAAGTGTGTATAAGAACATGATTGCAGAAAAGCCTGTAAGGATATGCAACAGAAGAACTGAGATTCTGGATCTGATTTTAAACTTATGCCATCTTTTTACCTTACTCCAATGACATCTCTCAAAATCAAAAACATACCTACTGTCAGGAGACTTAAACTCGTTAAAAAACACAGCTGGAATCAGGCTCAGTGTCTTGATGTCTCACACATCTCAACAACTCCTATTTAAAAACAACAACAACAAAATCCTGTTGTGAACAGAAAGCTTTGGCAAGGGCTTCAGAGAAATACCATGAGAGTAACACTAGCAGAAGGGATATCAAGATCTGCCTGTGTCTTTAGGAGCAGAAGTAAACAATATTTGGTGAAACAGCTGATAAAGAAAACAAATCTGAACTAAAGCCATCTGAACTAAAAGCCAAAACAACTCCCCCTTGTATGCACTACACCAAGAAATACACTGCAAATAAATAGAGTTAATATACAGCCCTCAATACAGTACAGAGACCTTGAAATAAAGTCTAATTCTCCAGTTAAATCAGTATAACAATACTGAAAGCCCTGCAGCCAAGCCTGTTTGTGTTACTTAAATAACAGCTGAGTGTTAATCTTGATTTTATTAATAACCCAATGTAAAACATTAGTGAAATTTCAGTTGAAGCTTCTCTCAATTTGGCTCTCAAACATTTGCCTTTGGGATTTTCTCTTTCCTAAACCCCTATGCATTTTCTCCTGGCAGTCCTCCCCTCCTCCTTACTTGAAACCTGTTTTAGTGAAGAGTGCCTTGGCTCACCTCATTTGCCTAGAAGAGATGATCATAAATCATATCCTATGACTACATCACACACAAATTTGAAGACCAGAAAAGCTACATAATTATGTGCCCTAAGTGCCACTAAAATGCATCCAGTGCAAAGATGGGTGCAGATTCTGACAAGATGGTCCAGGCATGTACTTTACTTGCATGTTAAACACTTTCTCTAAATAGATTGCATTTTATTTCACTATGTCTCTTGTCCTGAAGCTTTTTCTAAATTCTCTTTGTTCACTGTTCTTTGGAAACCTGAAGTGGAAGCCTCCGGCTGGAGTCAGCTTCAGTGAGATATGCTGTGGGACTCTGTCACAGATAGGATCACGGGGAAACAGATGAGTAACAAAATGAATTAGAATATCAGAAATGTCATGTTAAAAATTATGCAAGATGAGCTAATTTACCAAAACCCTACCTTTAAGGATGATAAACTTTGGAAGAACTAGTACAAAGTTAGAATAGCAGCATCTAAGTGGCAGAAGCTCAGCTGGACAGATTTATTTCACTGTTTTAACATCATTTTTGTAGATGCAATAACCTTTCCCTGTGAAGAACTTGTCTAAGATGGGTGCCAAGCTGAAACTTGCATAGCATAGTACTGGTTTTGTTTGGACATCTGCTGCTACTGCTCCTATTTACAGGCTGCTGGTGAATGTTTGACTTGTTTGCAGTAAACATGATTATTATTGAAGGTTTGAAGCATATGTGTCATGTCTATGAAATGAAGCAGTGAAGAACTTGGAGCTTGATGGGTGCACTTTGAAGCAAGCAATGAAATCAGCTATTTCAATTCTGGATATCACCTAAAGCTTTGGTCTTAGTGAAATAATCTGTAACCTCTTCAGGCCTGAGGTATGAAAGAAGACTTAGTGTATATAAATTTGCTTGCTTCCTTTATGCAGTGTTAACAGGACAGACAGAAGACTTGTGCTGATTAGCCAAGATAAAGCAATTGATATGCTCCTTGCAGGGACTTTTTATTCTGTTATGTGGAAAAGAAAATATGCTGCTGAAACACGTTTCCTTGCCATGTGTTGTGAAATCATTAATAAATTCTAGTTATTAATACTGACTAGATCAAGAGAGTGTGGTATTTAAATAGTCTTAAAATACCACACGAAACAAATTTTAGTGTGGTATTTAAATAATAAAATAAGCTTTTAAAAATCTCTCCTTTGAGCTGCATCTTGGTTTGGGACAGTACTAACAGACATGTGAGGAGCATGAGCAGTAGAGGTAAGATGTCCCACCATGTGAATGGGAATGTCTGTGGAGCCCCAGCCCCTGAAGAGCTACTGCCCCATGTTATGGAGAACTAGCAAAGTACAGCCAGCATCCCAGCTCAACAACAGGTACCAGCAGGTACCACTATCAGCTCTTCTGTACCACAGCTGACTCCTATCAAACTTCCACTTACAGAGGCCACCTACCCTGATACGGGGAAGTGATGGGGAAGCATCCCCACTGCCAGAAAGGAGTGATTGTTCCCTCAGGACTGTCCCCCCTACCCAGGCTCCCATGCCTGACACATACAACCAAGAGAAGAACCTGCTGCCTAGCTGCTCTTGTCTTAGCTAAACTGTGAGCAAACATATTAAGACTGGGGATATCCACAAAAACTGGCAAGGATAATAATATCCTTTATTATTTCAAGGAGAGGAAACCCCTGTGTCTCTCTCTCTCTGCCACAGTGAAGGAAGAGGAGCTACTTTCTGGACCATGGCATGTCAAAATGGGGTCAGTTTCTTCTGTTGACCTTCATGTACACTTTTAAAAGACTTTCAAGGAATACTCCTCCCACAAGGAGAAAAACACTTTTCATAACCTTAAAAGGAAAAAATGAAAACAACAAGTACACTTGATTAAAAACCTTAACTACACTTGTTAATGGGTGAATAAACAAGAAATGCCATATATGTAATGCACAATGAGTGGACACAAGTTCTAACAATAGTGAATAAGAAATTCAATGCAATGAACTCAGAAGCCTCACTCAACCCTCTGTGGAGACCTGTGGTTGTGTACAGTCAAGAACATTCCATATGCAGCAATGAATAAGTATAAAAGCTGCACCCAGTGGTGGGGCTGTACTACCGTGCTGGTTTTGACTGGGATAAAATTAATTTTCTTCACAGTGGCTAGTGTGGGGCTAGGTTTTGGATTTGTGCTGAACACAAGAGTTGATAATACAGAGATGATTTTGTTATTGCTGAGCAGTGTTTACACAGAGTCAAGGCTTTTTCTGCTTCTTGTACTGCCACGCTGGCAAGGAAGCTGGGGGTGCACGGGAGGTTGGGAGGAGACACAGCTGGGACAGGTGACCCAAACTGACCAAAGGGATATTCCACACCATATGACATCATGCTCAGGATATAGAATGGAGGGAAGTGTAGCTGTATTTGAACTCTGCTGCTGCATAAAAGGGCTAGAGGTTGGTCTGTAATACAGTGACTTGCCCTCTGAAGAATCCCCTTTTACTGCCATGACTCTATCAAAGCCCAGAAATGGAAACAAAGACAACAGGTTCAGACATAAATATCAACACTGTAGGTAAATAAACTCAGAAGATACAAACTCTATCCAGAATTTCTTGCAATTGCCTTACAGTACCTGTCACACGCTGAAGTCACCTCGTCATGATTAATTTAGTCATTGGAGGATTAACTAATTCCTAGTATGCTGAGATTCTTTTCTCTAGTAAATATGTTAAACTTCAGTGTCATATCAAAAAGGTATGCATCATCAACCAGAAAAGTTTGTCATTAAGAATGCAGTTACTTTTTCTAAGCTATTCCTCAGTAAAGGTTAAATAGCTAAAAAAACCCCACAGATACAGAAGTCTTCAAGAAGTGTTAGAATTTGCCTAGTAAAGTGGTGTCAGTAGCTGAAATCTCAAAGCATATATTCGACAAGTGGGAGAAAAACTGAGAAGTCAGAGCTCAGAGATCCAATAAAGCACTGTGTCTGCAGGCAAAAATAAGAAGTGGAGAACTCTGTAGTGAACAGTAAGAGGACCTAGAAAGCAGGAAGGAAGATAATTTAAACCTAATAACTTCATGATAAATAGCCTGATCAAAAACTGCAAAGCAGATAAGGATCAGCTCTTCCAAGATTAGCTTGGAGATTTGTCAAAAAGTGATGCTTGAACGACCTCCAAAACGCTTCTATGCTCTCATAAGGCAGGACATCAGGAGAAACAAACAAACCAAAATTAAATCAGCAAACATGGAAAAATACTTCGGGAACTGGGAGGAAAAATTTGCCAATCTGTGAGGAAGTGGGAAGCAAGGGTGATAGGACTTTACAGCAAAGCACAACTGCGAGCTGGTAACAGGCTTCCTTGACAACAGAATCACAGAATCACTAAGTTTGGAAAAGACCTTCAATATCACCGAGTCCAGCCTTCGACCAATGTGTCACTAAGTGCCATGGCCAATCATTTCTTGAACACCTTCAGGGACTGTGATTCTACCACCTCTCTGAGGAGTCTGTTCCAACGCCTGAACATCCTTTCAGTGAAGAAATTCTTCCTAATATCCAACCTGACCCTGCCCTGGCATAGCTTGAAGCTATGTCCTGTTGTGGCATCATTTGTTGTCTGGGAGAAGAGGCCCATCCCCACCTTGCTGCAACCTCTTTTCAGGAAGTTGTAGAGAGCGATAAGGTCACCCCTAAGTCTCCTCTTCTCCTGGCTAAACAACTCCAGTTCCATCAGTCAATCCTCATGTGACTTACTCTCCAGACCCTCCCTCCACCAGCTTCATTGCCCTTCTCTGGACTCACTCCAGCACCTCAATGTCTTTCATGTAGTGAGGGGACAGAACCTGGGCACAGGATTCAAGGTGTGGCCTCACCAGTGCTAAGTACAGCGGGGTGATTGCTGCCCTAGGCCTGCTGGCCACACTATTCTTGATACAAGGCAAGATGCCATTGGCCTTCTTGTCCACCTGGGCACACTGCTGGCTCATGTTCAGCTGGCTGTCGACCAGCACCCCCCAGGTCCTTTTCTTCTAGGTAGCTTTCCAGCCACTCTTCCCTCTGCTGCATGGGGTTGTTGTGATCCAAGTGCAGGACCTGGCACTTCACCTTTATTGAACCTCATGCAATTGGCCTCGGGCCATTGATCCAAATAATGGAAGGTAATATATGTCTGCATATGTGTTAAGGAGACACTGAAACACTTCCTCTCTTGTTAAGTCACTTTATAAGACAGACAACAAACACCCAACACTTTAAGACAATAAGCAGCTGCCTCTTATTGACTCTTCTGGAAGAAGATAAAAAGCAATAAAATGTGGCACCAGAGAATAGTTCACCATACACCCTTCAGAGGACAGAAAAGCCCGGGAAAGATGTGGGAAAGCATCTCTTTGCACAAGCAGTCTCTGCCAAGGGAGCACAGACATAGGAGGGAAGCTTCTGGGGAATGGTGACTTCAAAACAGTTTCTACTTCTCTAATAGTCACTTATAAAATGGGAGCACCGCAATAAGCTGAGGGCAAATACTGCTGGCAACAGCTCTGCCAGAAGAGAGGAGTGCATGGTCTCAAGTCAAATATGCCCATGTACTTCTCCCATTCCTGGGAAAGGAGACTGGGAGGATGTCAAAACAATGGAGGAGATGAAGTGCCTGCTGTGACCCTGCACAAGCATTCCCACAATTTCACAGCAGACTGGCCTGTGCCCACTCATCCACAATTGCTGGATTCCCATCACTGTAGCCTCACAGCACTCCAGATGAGAGCTGCTCTCCAGGAAGCAGAATAATATCCTCTTAAATTGTCAGTATTTTACTGAACTTGTAACACACCAGGCAGGAGCACAAGAGGAGATGGCATTTTAATCAAAGGATTTACCCGTTGCTGGGACACAGCTAGGCAGGGAGCAAACACACCTTCCCAGGGAAGTGGAAGGGGCAGGAAAGAGACACGTGTGCAAGTACCAGGCTCTCCTTTTCCACGGGCTATGCGGTAAAATTATTGTGGATACTACAGAGGGGTACATCTGGTATCAGATGTAGACTTGAAATACTGTGAAACTAGGATTTAGGGTTATTTGATCTTCATTTCCAGTAGAAACCTTTTCTTTTGTATGAGTATAAAAATACTCCCAAGAGAAATTGTAACCCAAAGGCATCAATTTTGATCTGAATTTCTCATTATTGAAACGAGCCCTGATTTTCAGTGTTCATTATAAAATTCTAATATTTTCTTTTTTTTCCTAAATGAGTTCTGTGCAGCAAATCTCATCCTATGAAGGAAGGTAAGAAAGGAAGATAGGACACAGAAGATAATACCAGAAGTAATGAATGATTTTGAATGCCTCCAATTTTCAGGTACCAAAATCCGAAGTACCTTAAAAGGTAAATGAATTATTTTGAAAAAGTTTTTAGTATGTCCTTTCTAGAAATCAGATTTCTTCAGAAGTTTTGAAATTAAGACTCAAAACATCATTCAAAGTTCTTTAAAATAAAACTCTTATTTTTAATGTCCTGTCTGTGAAGAATGGCCTCAATTCGCAACTCCGAAACTGCAGCTTCAGCCAAAGCAAATCCCAGAGCAAAAGTTAATTTTTGGTTCACACTTCTGGATATTCAGTTACACTGATGTCAGAAAAACTCTGTTCTGCAGACAAAGGGACTAGATCTAGGGCTGTAACCGTCATTACCTGCAAGCTCCAGCAGATATGTCGATGACTTTTCCATGACTGAACTGACAACAAACTCTACCTACATAGGCAGAAGTGAGGATTCCCTGACCAAACCTACAGATTTTAGGGGCCAACAGGTGCCAAAATAACAGAGTTTCTTCTGAAGACTGCATGCAACTTTGAGTAACCACTGTCACTACACTGAAAACAGTAGTGAAACAGTAGAAAAGCAGACTTAAAGTAAATACAAGAGATTTCTGAACTGGAGTACTTCTAAAAATGATCTAGGCAGAGATGTAATGCAAGCTACCTTTGTGCAAAATTTTATTTCAATGGAACATGATGCTTTATCTTTAAGGCAACCTGCAGTCCTACACCCTTTCAAGCCAATGGGCATTGGCTTAGATTTCAGGAGGCTCCAGGGGAAAAAACAGGAGGAGTGGAAAGCTTTTAAGCCTTGCATTTCACATCATCCAGCCTCCCTTATACATTGCATTTCCCTTTGAAACAGCATCTCTGATGGCGAGGGACTAGCTCTCACTCTTGCTACATGCCCAGTCCTCTGCAAGCGCCATAACTCTACCATCCAGGAGGTGACAATAAAGGCTTCAGGCTATCCCTTCCTTTCCCCCACAACTCCAAAATCAAGTTTCCTTGATTTCAAGATAGACCTGCTCTGAGATAAAGAGGCTTTCCCCGGACTGAAGCGGATCCATCTCTGTGAGCATCACAAGGTACTTCAAATGAAACTGACACCAAAGTTGCTGATTGTCAAGATTAACCCAAAACTGGTGCTGTCTGAACAAAACTGAGAGTGAAAAATGGGGCAGGAGCCACTCTCTAGACATGGTCAATATGGCCCATCCAAATCCCAAGTGGTCTGGGCTCAACAGCCCCAGAGGACCAGAGTCACACTGACAGTTTATCTGGTGGTTTAGGAGGTTAAGGGTAGTATCATTTGACTTCTAGCAGTACACACATGGGCATGTCCCCATGACAACAGAGCCAGGCATTTGACAAGTATTAATGTCACTGAGAGTAGTGCAGAGGATTTTTCATGAATTCTCAGCAATAACCCACCCCAATAAAAATCCCGTGAGTAGGACTTTTTATCTCCGATCATGCAAACACTTCGGAAAATGCTGCCAGCATATCTAAATTTCTAAATCAGGTGTGAAAATAACAGCCTCTTTGCTCCAAAGGCCTGTGAATCTAGGCTAGGTATATCGAAGATAAGATTCAATTGCAATACAGGATTAAATAAATATATAAAGTTAAATGTTCCAAGCCAAAACTATAGTGAATCAAAACAGAATCACATCAGCAAGTTGCCCTAATCTGACAAATTCAACAAGTCATCTAGACTTCAGTTAATGCTATTGCCTCTCCAAAATTAGCATAATGATATTTCACAACTTCAGAAGGCTCAAGTTAGTTTAACCACTGGTGTTACTGAGCTCCAGGAGCCTCGCCAAGAAGCTGTGACATTTTGTTTACTCATCACTATTGACGATTGATGTCATCACTGAATTAGTCTTATTTCCTGTCCCCAACCTGAGATGTTTGGCTCTGTGCTACACCCTCTGACACTTGGTATGGAAACCAATCAGCTACATGCAGTGATTTATGATAATTTCAGCTGACATAACTGCCAGGTAGTTAGAGTGACACCCTCCTGTCAATGAACCAGAGTGCTTGCGAAGATCAAGCCTAGCTGTTAGGCTGGGCAGGACGATGAAGACTTTGTTTTGTGAGCACTTCACCTCAGAGGTGAGTGTCTGAATGTGAGAGCTGATAGACAGCATAAGACATAGTCAATGAGCCAACAACAGTTGATGCTATTTTGAAGTTGGTTTTGGCATCTAGTGAAGGCATCATGAAAGAACCGCTTGTAGAAAATAGTCTGGGATGGAGAAATCACAAGCTGTTCCTCTTTAATGAATCAAACGGACAAATGGGAGTCTCTTACAAAGGCACATGTGGAAAAGTAAGATCTGGAAATGCAAGTCTGCTGGACTGAAAAACTCAGAGTCTTTGGCATGCTAAAGGCTTGATATTTTCATACATGCAAGGGAAAAATAAGTCCTGTTTCAAGTTTCCACCTGCAGACAGAGGGAAAGCCTGTGGGAAAGGATTCCCAGAGGAAAGAAGGACAGATCATTTGGCCTGTTAAAAGCAAGGATGGGATTTAGAGTCCAAAATCATCTAGGAATATCTAGAATCCATCCAAAATCTAAGATGAGGTGGTTTTGCCCATTTCTATCCAGGACAGTCGTTAAAGAGGCAAAGGCAGCCCAGCTGACCTCCATCATAGGGGATTGTGCAGCACTGCATGGAAGAAGAGCAAACACAGTTACTTTTTTAGGAAAGAGATGAAAAGAGCTTTGAGAGTATCCTTGAGACTTAGCAGTCTGGTCTCACCAGCAAGTGTTCAGAAGGAAGTTGGAAAGAAAAGAGTCCTTAAAGACATAAAAGGGGACAATATTTGGCTTACGTTTAGCAATTCCAGTTATGTCAGACTAGACTTTTGTCTTTCTTTGATGTAAAACTTCTTTTCTAGACAAAGGAAAATGTGGTAAATTGTATCTATTGGAACTTCGTTAAACCACTATGGAGCATTATGACATAAATTGAGATTTAATAGAGGAAACTTTAAGTGTTTAAAGTGACTGCAACCAGCTGGGCTGAACAAAGGTTTCATCAGGCCAGAGGAAGGTTATGAGCAGAATTCATTACTGATCAATCTTTTCAATTTTTCTATTAATATTCATTAGTGTTTTCATTACTTGCATCGTGCAATCAGCACATTTCTTACCAAGATTTCAAAGTGAGAATTCACTGTTAGTAAAGAGGACAATAAGAAAATTGTCTAAGAAAAACTAGACAACCCTGAAGAGAGGAACAAATGGAAATTTAATTATAAGAAGCACTAGATTGTGCACTTAAACGCCATAGCGAATCAGATACTTCTCAGTTGGATGCTAGGAGGAGTAGGGAAGAGGGAGCTGGTTTACAATTGCCATCTAAGAGCTTGGTTTGCTCTTTTCTGGCTGTGAGACAGGACTGAGTGGACACAGAGCTGCCCTCTGTAAGGAGGGATCAGAAGCACAGAGCTGTCCTTAGTAGAACAACACAGGAGTATAAACTGGCCAAGAATAAATGTAACTTGGGGACTAGAACACTTGGGTGTTGAAGCAGCATCCAAAATAAATAAGAGAAGCCAAACAATTTGAACCATCATATTTTCAAATGTACAGCCTTTATATGGTCTATAAATATTCCATAAATCAGTAACAGTGGTGGCTGCAACCTTGCACAGCTCATCAGAGATGGAGTGTACTGTAGTCATCTCCAGGCTCTGATTTCCCCTTTGAGTTCTGGAAGTTTTCCACTAGAATTACCGTATCTTTGCACATATAATCCAAACTGCCTGAAAAATACTACTATTCTAAAGTGGATCAGGATTCATTGATAGTGGGAATTATTCAATATGGTAGTTTGCAGCAGCAAAGGCTCAGGCCTGTGGTTGTAGAGATCTGTTTTACATGCTAACTTAGACTACAAGCTGTTGTCCCCACATCTCTAGGCCAGGAAATAGAAGAGAAGACATAGGAATGGCTGTACTGTGTGGGATCAAAGGCGCCTCAGCTCCTCCCAGAGGGTGTTTTCTATAACTAGTACCAAGGCAGAGTGCAAAAACAGGGCAAGGCCAAAGAAATGCTTCACTGCACGCTCTTCTGGGGACCAGGGATTGAGAAACTCTATTAAGGTGATAAGAGATGAAAGATTATCACTTTATAGAAGGTGATAATGTCCTGCCCTCACTGGAGTCACTGCCTTGTCTATCAAGTAAGCCAAAAAATTCCATTGAGCACAGTCTGTGTGTTAGAGAAGAGCAAATATATTATATTTTGGACTTAGAGTCACTGTGATTTCCCACATAATTTATTTCTCCTGACCTCAAAGCTTTTTCTCACAGATGTTGTTAGTGGAAATTAGGGAAACTCCTACCCTAAAACTGTGCTACTACTTGGTACATCGTCATTAGAATTTCTCTGTATTATTTCTGTAAGAAAAATATGAATAAGTGAAAACAAGTTGGCCTTCTTGATAGGATGCTATCAGCTTTGCCTGAACCTTGATTTTGGTAAATATGCAAAGGTATGTTAGAGTTCAAACAGATCTAAATACATAGTTATATTGGGGTTGCAGGACAGACCTGCCACTACCCTTATCTCAACCCACAAGACTTTTGTTCTATTTTCTCTCCCCTGTTCAGTTGAGGAGGGGAGCAATAGAGCAGAGTTGATGCATACCTGGTATCCAGCCAGGGTCAACCCACCACAAAAGCAAATTCATGTACTTATGCATTAAATCCCATGCAGATATGAAGTAATCAGCCCTCAGCAGCCCTGAGCTTTTTTGTGTTTTCCACTGTAAGACTACAGTGGAGCAAACTTCTGCATAGCGTTATAAAAATGCATAATTCCACTTCTATAGTGATGAATGCTGCAATATGCAAATCTGAAGCATATATCCAAGAAAAATGCTATTATTCTACAAGGAATTGACATCATATGTTGGTGCTGTTCTATAATAAAGGGAATTAGTTGAACTACTGCCTTGCAGGCCAACACACCTCCAATTTTTCTGACTGTTCGGCCTGGTTCTTTTGTTATCTTAGCTCCATTCCCTGAAGAAATTTAGATGGGAATTTCTCTAATTTACAGCAATGTACTGGCAAGCTTGGTAGCAACTCCTCTCAGCAGCAGGTATACTAATCATCTTGATTTAGAGGCTATAACACAGCTTTCCAGTGTGTGGGCAGCAGAAATGCAGTGTGCAAGAGGAAAATCAAAGCTGATGGCCCCCAGGAATGAAGCCTGCTCCAGCAACTGGCTCTTTGCCAATCATCAAGACAAAAGAGAGTGGAGATCTTCAGTAAAATAAAGTATAAGGGAAACTGCAAAAATGTTTTTGAGCAAGACAGGCCCATATTCATCATCTACACAGTAAACAGGCTCAATAACAGGCATTTCTATGAATTTCAAGTAGGCGCAAAGGTTCGTCAGCGAATGACTGGAGTAACAGAGTTCATCCATCAAAGCCTCAATTACTTCCAGTTATCTGGGAGGGGGTATAGTTTAAGTACAGACCATTGCTTGCTTCAGCTCAGCTTTCTGCCTTTTGTGTCAGCGGGTTTGTTTTTCTGGAAAACATGACAGCTTCCGTAACAGCAAAAAATATGCTCTCCAGAAAGTTTGGATGGGCAGATATGTCAGTGAGACTCTGCTACGGCCTAGGCTGAGGTCAGCACATCAGAAAGCCGCTGGAGAGGCTCCAAGGAAGCTGGAAACAAGTGTACGTCCATAAATAACTGAAAAAGGAAAGGTAGATAAATAAATCAGAAAAGGAATATTCCTAGATCTGCTTTCAAAACTGGGTGAGGGAGGAAATTTTAAAGGTCTCCACCCTGCCCCTTCTCCTTTTGGCACACAGGGAGACATTGTCTTTCTGGAAATTTAAGTAGTCTTTGAAAAACAGTCTAAATCACTAAGAGCAACAGGAAATATTTCAGATGGCAGCACTGTTAGACAAAGGGAAAAAATCAGTGTGGACTCCTGAATATGAAGCCAGACACTAGAGGGG
This sequence comes from Neopelma chrysocephalum, assembly GCF_003984885.1. Taxonomy (NCBI): domain Eukaryota; kingdom Metazoa; phylum Chordata; class Aves; order Passeriformes; family Pipridae; genus Neopelma; species Neopelma chrysocephalum. The sequence goes on along the minus strand of NW_020897695.1, from coordinate 12,281,743 downwards.
ACACCAGAGGAGTCCTGCCCTTATGAGAAATAAAATGAGACAGGATACAATATTTTCATTCAGCAAAACTAGAAGGAGAAATCAATGGAAATATTCATATTCCTTAAGAAATAATCCTATGAATAAACCCAGTAAGCTAAAAACCCCCCAAAATACAACCCCCCATAAAAGGGTTCTGCTTCTATTCATTAGTCTGGAAAAAGCAGACTTCTGGAGTGCTTTTGCCAACTCAGAATAAGAAAGATAATTGAAAGTTCTTGCTGATTTTATAAGGCTTTTATAGATTCTCCTGACACAGATTTACACCAGCTCAGGTATTGTTGGCTTATGCCACGTAAAAGCTTGTCTCACAGAGTTCAACCAGCCTTCAGCAGGTTGTGCAGCAGATCAGGATCCAGCTTTCTCTGAGTCATGTGAATTACTTAAAATTATGACTAATTTGCCAGCTTGAAGTTAAACTCCAATTTACAGGCTTTGCCAGTTCATGAACCTAGTGAATTCCCCCAGACAGTGTAAAATAAATGGGGAGTGGTGTACCTGATGCTATACTCAATACCACTGTCACCTGCTCAGTCCAAGGCCATTTTTATGACCTTAATGCTTTGAGGATAACAAACTTCAAATGTACAAAATTGACTGAGCTTAACAAATTTTAGAAGCTGGAAACAAACTCCTCATAGATTCACTGGCAGCATTCTACATTTGTAGATGCCAAATAAACAGCCAGACCAATCTGCAGTAAACTAGTAGAGTAAAACTGGGACCATTATGCACTAAGACATTGAGCAACAGCTCATATCAGGTGTATGCATGCCCAGGCAATGCCTTAGGAAAATGACCAATTGGAAAAAGTGTGATGATCCCATATGCTGTGGTGGTCTCCTTATCTTAACACCTAAATCTGCACTAGTGCAATGAACAGACTGTGTCTGCTGACTCTAATGGGATTCCAGGCCTTGATGTCTGCCTTCCTCAAACTCCCTGTGGATAAAATAATATATATAAACAAAAAAATCTGTTCTCTCTTTGAGAAAAAAAAAAAAAGTTATTTTTAGAAAGTAAATGCCCCCTGTATTTGATATTGCAATCCAACAAAATCCAAAGAAAACCAGAATAAACAAGTTGGTTATGATGGGAAAGGAGAGAAACCAAGTTATTTTCCAAGTATTTTTTTGTTTATTCTCAGGTTGTTGATATATTTTGTAAACTGCAGAGATTAAATAGATCCCTGGGGCTCCCAGGTGTGAAAGATCAGCACTACTGAAAGTAGCTGAGGGAGAGAATGTTCACAAACTATATCCTGTCATCATTAAATCATTTTGCTGAATACATCAAAATGCTAAACACAAATATTTACATATAAATCAATTCATCTATCTATTCATGTAACAAGTACAAATACACAAAAAATATGCAGAAATAAAATGGGTGCCTTCAAGGTTTCCCCTGCAAAAATAATCAAAAAGGAAATTCATGATGAGAAAAAGCTAACTCATAACCTGGGATGTAACTGAACAGTCAAATCAGCAGCTTGAGTTTGTAAACAAGCAAATCCAGCCATTCAGAGCAGCATGAATCACCTCTGTTCATCTCAGTGGGGCATTAGCGTCATTCCCAGTAATGAGCCTCCAACACGTTAACACTGTGAATTATTTAGCTGCTGACCAAAGTCTGGAAGGAAAAAAATAAAATTGCATTATGTACTTGGAGCAATACCCTGTTTTGGCACTGTGGGGGTGGAGAAGTGCCAGCTCTCCCAGGTGGTCCCCAGGCAATGAGGGAGCCATGTCCACAGCTCTGAGGAGCTGTTCCACGGAAGAACCTGGCTCACCATTTCCCAAAGAGATTCCGCCATGGGAAGGGATTCAAAGTTATAGGTAGTTACCAAGACCACTCTGTTCAAACTCAGCAACCCCTATGCTCCTCACATTGTGGTCAGTCTACACAGTCCTTACTGAAGTCATTGGTCTTGACCAGTACTGCTAATCTTGTTGGTACTTCGATTACCATTCCTAGGAGTGCATGCTTTGTTCCACTAAAATAAAGGCAAGGGTTACAGAATCAGGCCTTCAGCATGGTAGGATAAAGCCTCCATCTATTTACATTAAGGTATGACACTAACTTATCTCACACGGCCCAAGATAGGCAGGAACAGCACACAGCATCTACAGAGATTTTGTTTTCTTGCAGAATCCTTCATGTCCCCTCTCATAAAACCTACACGACAAAAGGGGACCAAGCTCCAAACACACAGTGGAGATTTTAGGCAATTATTGATTTTGCTATTCAAGTAGAAAGAGCAGTTCCCATGGCAACAAGCCCATTACTCCCTACCTATGGCATCACTTGCTCTCATAACACAAGCTCTTTATTTAAAGAAGTATGTATGTTCACACAGCTGCCCCTCAGAGACTGATTTCCTTTCATTTCACCCTCGCATAACTGATGAACCACCTGGTGTCTGTCTGCTTGAAACCACACTCCGTGCTTTTCCCACATCCTGCAGTTTCCACGGGGTTGCAGTATGGGGGATGGACCACCCAGTAGTGCTGGGGCTAATGCTGCTCCAAAGCACATCCAGGTGAACCGTGTAAGGGAGCACCCATCATGCTCTGACTGGGTTCCCAGGGAAACCCCACTTCTTTTGCATCAACACTACACAAACACAGAGGTGCCCCCTACTTTTTCTTAGTTGTGTCACATTGGACCTGGCATTGAACTTGGCGGGAAGAAATGCCACCCTTAGTATTCACAGTATTTCCTCAACAAAATAAAATAAGTAAATAAATAAATAAATGAAAAGAAAATTATGGCAGTTCTGAGTAGGAAAAGTCAACCACTTTTGATGCTTTCATCACTTAAATAATACACCAGCAGGACAGACTGGCTCCTTGGGAGGTGTAAATCAGCACAGCTACCTGCAGTTTTAACAGCAGTCAAGTTGCACAGGCTGATGAGCAGGCTCCACATGGCATAAGGGTAACACTGCTCAGAAAAAGGGGAGACATCGAGTCCTCGTTGGGTGGTCAGCAGGGCAGCACTCGGGGAGATCAGGGCACACCACAACTCCTGTCACAGGCTACTCCCTGGCTCACAATAAAGCTTTATTTTCACTACATTGCCCACTCCATGCTGGTAAATGGGAGAAAAGAGGTGCCACATGTGCCTGTGAGCACCATGGCTGGGCTGCAGCCCCATACAGCCACTGGGGAAAACACTTGGGCTAGAGCAAGAAATATGAGAAACAGCACTGACACTGGTTTGTCTGGAAAGTCAAAAGAAAAAAATCTAGTCCAGATGCAAGACCTGCCTTCTAAAAATTATCCACTGAAAGAGAGCAAGTTGGGATTGGTTTGACAGGAATGAGAAAAGATGTGGCTGGGCTGCAGGGGCTGCTCGCTTTGCTTCTGGCTGCGCATAGGAGGAAAACCACTTACAGAGCCAGAAATTATTCACTTGTGATCAGGATCTTTCAGATCAATTTTCATCTCCTGATAAAATTTTATGAGACATAGGGTATTTCCAAGCTCTTTTCTCACACAGCTCCAGGTCCCTTAACCACAGCCTTGTGCATCCCAAGTGGAGCTGCCTGGGCCTACGTGAGCAGGATGCAGGATCTAGCTGTATTTCCAGGCTGTGGTACCCAAGGGATTTGCAGCCAGACCTCTTGGTGGCTTTGGAGATCAAAGAGAAGCATTGTGTGCACAAGCCCAACCACTCATCTGTTCTACAGGCAGTGTGGTAGCACTGCAAGAGGGGCAGGAGCCTGAACAGGGTGACCTCAAAGCAGGCACAGAGGAAGGAGGTGAAGATATGTGTTTTGGAAGATGATAGGGAAAATCATGGAGAGAATCACAGTGAGGGAGATCAGACAAGCCTTGGCTCGGAAGAAGTAAAGGTGTTAAAGCTGAAAAAGCAGTGGCTAGACTGAGGGGAAGAATAAATATTAAAAGTAACAGCAGGAGGAAACAGATCAATTGGAATAGCTGGAAGGGAAAAGATATGAGAACATCAGACATATTACAGCATAGAGCCTGGAGAGATGCAACAAAAATTGAAGAGACCTTAATGGATTTTAAAAAATTTTAAAAAAGGAAAATAGAAGTCCCTGAGAGATGCGGGATATGGGAAAAGATGATGTGAGGAGTTTTTTGGCTTTTTTGCTTTCATGTGCTAGTGCCTGGGTCTGTAAATTCCCACTCAATACAAGGGAACTTCTATTTCAGAGATACAACTGGTACAAGAGTGGTAGCAAGTGTGACATAAACCAAGGAGTGACAGAGGGTAGGACTTGTAGCTTATCAGCCCAATAATTCAGCAAACAAAGACAAAACTGATTTGCCGCTGTTAACTTGCATTTTAGTCAGTTCATATAGCTGAACACACAGTCCTTCTAGGACATGATAGAATGATTAAAAACTAGGAGTCAGTGGTATCTTATGTCTTTCACTGCTCATCTAATACTGGTGATTACTAGCAAAAATGCTTGTTTACGCCCAAGGCATAGAAACTTCAGGTTCTTGCTATTTTGCTTCCTTTCTTCTTTCCAATTTTCCACTGATTTTTGTGGTGTTGAAGGGTCTGTATCACATCTAAGGATCAGCCTATAGAGAGGCATTAAAGAGGGATGAGAAAGTAATTTTCTAGTTTGTTTTTTTTTACAGCACGATTCTTTTATAGGAATAATCAAATTTTTTTCAGTATTCACTTTTGCATCTGTGCAGAAGGGCTAATAATTAGGAATCTGAAAGAAATTCTCTGGAAATAACTGTGGGCATCAAGGAAAGGCTACCTTATTATTCCCATTGCAGCACAGTTTTCTGTTGCCTACTGGAAAGAGAGCTATGCAAAACAGATATCCATCTACAAGAGAGTTGTCATCAATTTGATGCAGCCAGTGTATGAATAACAAAAGGCTTCTTCCCGCAAATATGATTGCTGCACTGTTCACAGCAAAAAAAACCCATTGTGGCATGAAGGCTTTTTTTACTTCATTGCTGAACAAGGCTGGGCTACAATACAATGTCCTTGGCATCTCATACAAAGCCACATAAACAACAGTAAGACTCTCCTTGATGTCCATTGCCTTATTCTTGCCTTTATAGTGCAGAATTGAGAAAGACCCTTTTATGTAAAAAAAAAAATAAATCCATGTTTCATGATCACATCCATTAAGATAGAAAGAAGGGGGGAAAAATTAGACTTTCCAGCTATTTAATCTTAGGAGGATGGATAGCTCTTTTCCTGTCAACATAACATAATTCCATGAATTAGTCATGATCGTTCAATTATCTTCAAATATGTAAAGTGCAACCTTTTAAGTAGACTAAATTGTGAGCTTGCTTCATGGCCCTCTGCTTCAATTTACCACTTAGTCCTAGATTAGAGGATGGAGTTTGCCTTGGGGAGGTGGCATGGAGGACATGACAGCAGTGTTTGTCTCTTTCCTCCTGTAGTAGGGTGCTTCTTTCACATGTCATGAGGACAGAAAACTTGACTGCTTTTTCCATAGCACAAGCTCAAAAAGAACATGATTATCACCTGTATTAAGTCAGAGAATGAGAATGAAAGATGAGAAAGGACATGAGGATTGCAGGGGTTTAAATTTGCAAGTTTTGATTTTCTCCAAGGCTCCACTGTTTAACAGCAGAATTTGGCCCAAAGATTCACTGTCCTGTGAGGATGTTATGTGATTCATATGGTGGATAGTTTGGTCATTTGGTGGCACCCACTTAAACCAGGTCACAATTAGCAAAATCACAGAGCTTATGCTGAAAAGCAAACTTGGGGCTAAACCATGCAGCCACGATATGCACTTATGCTGTACCTTCTCCAGGCTGTTTCACTGCCTCAAAGGTAAGCTCAGGCTGCCCATGCCACAGGCAACCCTCTTGCTTCCCTGCACTACACTTTGTACAGGTGAAGAGTCCCACACCCTTTGCCATCACAAAGCACCCAACTTGAAGGGGCCAGCAAAGCTGTGAAGAAGGTGGGAAATAATGCACTAATAAAGATGGCAAAGGCATATCTGGGACAGGTGACAAAGAGTACCCCAAGTCAAAATAAGCTGCAAACATTTTTATTGCACAACAATGAAGAAGATTGTAAAACAGGATGTTTACTGCTTCTGCACGTTTCAAACAATTTTTGTTAATTGGCAAAATTCAGAAATTATAATTTGTGACCTAGCAAATCTACCTTAAAGCTTTAGACAAACGTAGTTCAATCTACAAACTCTACCCAGAAGTTTATCTATACCTAATTTGATAAGAATCCTCCTAGACTTACAAAGAAAAACACACATCTATATATAGGCGAACCCAAACTATCAGGTGGAGTTGAAAAAATTATACTCGTGACAGCAAGACTGATGCCAAATAAAGGCTAAAAGGAAGGAGAAAGTTTCTTTCTGTACCGATTGATCAAATAGGGAGGCTTGAGTGTGCTGGATCTTAGCTGTGCACAGTCCTTAGCTTTTTCAGGAAAGAAATACTTGAATCCAGTTAAAAAAAATTAGGCATTCATAAATATGCAAAATGAAATTACATTGCCTATGTGACAGGGAAAGCCAGATTCAAGGATCATAATGATTTGCCCAGCATTTAACTGGACTGATTGATCCCTGTCTCTCTGAGAGTCAGGATTAGGACCTCTGCAAAAAGTTGTTCTTCAGGGCTAGTAGGGCCTCAGCCTCTGTCTGCAGTAAGAAGCCCCCTGAAAAGAGCTCCAAAATGATTTTTGCTTCTTTAGCACCTCCCTGTTCACAGATACCAATTGTGAAAACCTGTTGTCTCTTGATGATCTGGAAACTGCACAAATTCAGGATTTCTGCCATTACCACAAAGACTATTTCTAAAATTTATCCTACACTATGTTTATGAAGGTTTCTACAAAAATATTCTTTTTTTTTTCCAGTGGTCTATACATAAGTCTTCTTTTTGAAGAAGTATCTGGTGTGCAACCAGATACTAACTGGTTAACAGATATCAACTATTTCAAAGAGAAATGCTGTGAAACTGAAGCCAGGTGTGTGTACTAATGAATGTCCCAAGAAATCAACTTTTAACAATTGATCAGAGAATAAGACACCTTCTGATGCTTTCTCTGAAGCAGAGGTCAGATTACAAGGAGCAATACACAAAATCTGAGGCTAAGGAATGGTTTCTGTCACAAATTGCAAACCGGAAGAGGACAATGGGAATGGACACACCTCTCTGGGCTCTGTGGTCCCTACGCTGTGTGTGTGGATATTTGATACTGCATTTCATAATTAAGAAACAGATTGCCATAAAGGTGCAGGAATACAGTCCAAGACAAATTAACAGATGCTCTCTACCTTTTTTGAGTCTCCTGGGGCAGGCAACTTTAGATTTAACTGCTGAAAAAGCAGTTAACCATAATCTGACGCCAGATGTTTAAGAATTGAGTGGGATCCTCACGAAAGGGTTCCCATGGAGGAAGATCAGGATACAGCTTCGTGAGTGATGTGCCAGTCATCAGGGTAGCAGCCTCCTCCTGGGACACAGAAATTGAAGGCAGTGGGGCAGAAAGGTGGGAGCTTCTGCTAACTGCAGTCAAGAATGCTGATTTAAAAATATAAAAAAAACCCCTCTCAAACAACAACAATATAAAAAGATACTATAGGTAAAAGCATCATTTCCTTTACATTATAAAATACAGGGAGGCAACACAGAGTGCTGATAAAGGGATAAAAACAATCCTGTGAAACTGGAAGTTGGGAGACCAGCCAAAAATGTGGTTTGTGTTTTCAGAATTTCTTTAATTCCACAAGTCTTCTCATAATTTAAATCCATAGGGATTTTCCCTTCACAGGGAGCTAATTAAACTACACAGCATGTTTTGTTAGCTAACAAGAAGCCTGTATCCTTTATGGGACTATGAAAAAACCCACGAAAGACAAGCTATGACAAGCTACCGCAAGCAAGTGCTGTGCTCTGATGTGGCCAGTGCATACTGCTGTGTAATGTCAAACACACCAGCACTTCTCAAATGTGTTTCCAGACTTTCACAGCCTTTCTTTTTCCAATTTTCAGTTTCCATCCACTTCCACCTGATGCCAATGTTGTTTATAGTCCACTCAGCCGACCAGTTGCAGGGAATGCCAATACTGCTCGAAACATGGGAGATATTGCCACTCTGTAAGTATTTATGCAATAAGCAAGAGAATAATTCTGGATCTAATCTGCTTAAATGCAGGCAGAACCAGAGGAGGTGGGTCTGTAGCCACTTAATTTTGGAAATAAAAAAAAACACAGAGGGATTTCTGTGCTGCCTCCTTCCCTCTGGGAAAATCCCCCAGTCCCATGCCAGCAGCATCACGCACACAGTCCCTTGAGCTGGGTGAACTCCCCACAGACCATCACTCTCCTGTGAACATCAGGAGTTAACGTTTAATTCACTCTATTGCTTTCTTTGGTGATTTTGTTCTCATGCATGATTGAGAACATTGCATTTCAAAATCTGCTCTGCTTGCTTTTGCTGTGCATGACCTTGAACGTTTTATCACAAGCAGTCTGGAGCTTAGCCCTGAGTTCAGCATCCGAACAAAGGCCAGGATACAGTTAGGGCCTGTGGGAAATCTGTGTATTGCAGAAGAGCAGCCTACAGTCTTCTTTCTATGTCCCTGAAGATATGGGGCAGATCCTGCCCTAGTGCAACACAGCCTGAACCATTGGCAGCAATGGAGGCCTCATAGAGCAGTTCAGATCAGACTATAGTGTCTGTGTGTCTGGGATAAAAAAGATTAATTGGGATTTTTAAGAAATCTAATCTTTCCAAGGTGTAGTGATGGACTAAGACAGTACAGAAAAACAGCTGGGGGCTGAAAGAAGTTTTGACTTAGGTTAGTTGGGTTTTTTTTCCTGAAAATCTTGCCTTTCATTTTGACCGGTCTCTCTAACTAAAGATCATTGGGCCCAACCGTTAACCATATTGTTAATCTTCACGTGCCTTGGCTCTTGTGAGATTACTGTCACCTTCCCTGCAGGTCCCAAACCATCTCCTCCTCTCCCAGCACATCAAGTGTGACAACCCAGTCTTAACTTTGGCATCAAAAGCAGCCTTCCAGGCTAATCCTATCCTCCACTTTACCAGCAACCCTACATCCTGAGAGCAATAATGTCTTCCAGACAAAACCTGGAAAACCCTAGCTGGATTTTTTTCAGCAAGTGTGACACAATAGAAGATGACCAGAATCTTTTTGGGACAGAGACTTTTTATTCTGCTCCTAGCACAGCACAGTTCCAACCAGCTTGGTTTCTCAGTACTATTACAATAGAAGAGCATTGGTAATACTAGTAACATTACAAAGTGTCAAAAGTCTATGTATTAAGATCCATACTTCACCATTTGCCTTTTTTTTTTTAAAGCACCAGGTACAGACATGATCATGGGTACGTGTATGCAATATATTATCTTCATGTGACCTACCATGAAAGAGCCTACTACACAAAAAAGGAAATAATTCGTGCATCTTTTCACCTCATAAATTGATTTCAAACCTTTGGGGAGGGAAAGAAAGAAAACCAGGATGAAACTGGAGTCTTTCCACTAATTTCCTCTTTTCTTTCTCTAACCTTCAAGTGCCACATAGAAACATCTCTTGAGAAAGAGATGTGTCTGCATTAAATGCACTCAGCTATGATCAGAGGTTTGTTTTTTCTCTATTAAGAATAAAGAAGTGCCTCACAGGCCATGCTAGACAGCATGTATTTTGAAATACTGGATACTGTAATTATTTCTATTCCATTTCAAGAATAAAACAGCAATAGTCAAGCAGCAAATACTCCCTCCACAGTAAACTAGAGGAAGAGCCAGACAGCTTGCTTAAAATTCAACACGTCAGCCAGAAAAATTGCAGCCAGGGAAAAAAGGCTGTGTGCATTTCTGCTAACTGTCTTGAGAGAAGACAGAAGTCAGACACAGGCCACATTAGAGGTGATGGCAAGGACCCAGAGCAAATCCTGCCCAGCCAGCTTGCAGAATCTCACATCCTCACTGCCCCAGCCTAGCCAGCCCACACCTTGTCCTGTAGCCCAGCGCCATTAAAACAGTGAACACATAATCAGCTTACTTTTGTTCTGGGGAATAAAGGACTTCCCTGCTTCATATGGTGCTGGGAAGTTAATTTATCAATACTTGTAAGTGTGAAAATATTGCAGTAGTATTATAATGCTTTAAGAGAGAATTAATACCCTCAACTTTCAGGACCATATCCAAAGCTAATTCTTTTTGTGTCACCCCATATTTAAATCCAGGCTGGGAACTTTACCATAGTTTTCCCTAATGTTAATGAAATGGCCAAGCTGAATTATGGACTTTAACTGATGAGAGTGAATTATTAATGATATCTCTCAAAAACACTGATGTTACTCTGTACTCAAACCAGCATTAACTTCAACCCTGCTTTGGAAAGAATTTCTCAACTACAGTTGTCTGGGGAAATGCACAGCTTACAAAGGGAGGCAGTGGATATCTTTGGATATAGTTCTGCTCAGGTTTCTAACACCGAATAAGAATGGCAATGGTCTTCTGCTGTTCACCCTGGCAAGCTAGCTTACACTACTTGAACCTTCAGGCATCATTTGGGTCCTCACACTTACATACAAGTCACAACATTATTTTCATATGCAAGAGATAGAGATACACTCACACACAGATATTTTCACAGAGCAAGGAATCTTCAAGAACTCAGAAGAATAACTTTTCCGTTAAGCATTTCTGTGATTCTTGAGAAGAATTTCCAAAGCATTTCACATCATAACAAGTTGCTTGGACATGTACCAGAACTTGTGATAAACTCAGGAAGAAATAAATACAGATAAAAGGACAACATGTCCCACCACTATGAAAACCAAAATTTAAAATGCCAAGAGCTTTCTGGCCAGCTCATAGGACATCATCACATCCCTACTATTGTACGTCCCTATTAATAGTCATGTTTTACACTGTGAATTGCTGAGTGCTTCATCCTCACTGTGAAGTTAATCACAGCACTTCTCATGATGGTGTGACTTCCCGTGACTCTTTTCACTCTAGCATAACACTTTTTTGTGAGCAAATTAACAAAATACAGTACTTTATAATATGCTTATTTAATCCAAATTATACAAAAAGCCAATAGGTGCCCCAGCATACTCTTGCCTGCACTCCAGTACAGGTTATTCACAGAGCTGCTTGTAATCAAAAAGTGTCATTGACTGCCAGGGAGTAGTTCTTCAATTCATTTTCTCATGACTTAGCATATATTTTTCTGCTTCAGTCTTATACACATTAAAACTCTGGCTTGTATTAGTCAATATAAGACTATATACATATGCTAACTATATACATATGCCCGGCCCCGGGCAGGGAAAGGAGAGTGAGAGAGGGAGCTTTGCTGGCGTGGACTGTGCCCTCATAGGAGATGAGAGGAGGAGCCTCGAAGCACACAGAGGAGAAGGACAACTCTAAACCAGGGCAGATGGAGCTCGCATAGCCCCGTAAGGCCATCCATCTAAGAGGTCACTCTAATTAAACCTACGTCCTGAGGACCTCGCTGCCACCGTCCACGCTCGCTCGGCCCTGGCAGATGAACCTTAGGATTAAAGGGTGGGTTCAGTTCCGCGCATACTGTGCCTCACCTAAAAAATCCACTGCACAGTCTTGAAGGCTTTACCCACATTTGCAAAGCCAACAGCCATCCTCTACAAATGCAGTCACACACAGATCAAAAGACAAAGGCATATACACCTGCTTCCAAAGGTGCACCCAAATTAACTCTAGCATGCTGGAACATCAGAACCATGCTTGATTCAGCGGATAGTGGACGTCCTGAGCGTCGTTCTGCCCTAATTGCCCATGAACTGGCTCGTCTCAACATCAACATTGCTGCTCTCAGTGAAGTTCGTCTCCACAAGGAAGGCAGCCTCAGAGAGCATGGTGCTGGTTACACACTCTTTTGGTCTGTCAAACCCAGAACCGAAAAGCATCTCTCAAGAGTTGGCTTCATGATCAAAAACCCTTTTGTTCCTAAACTCAAAAATCTGCCCACAGGTCATTCTGACCGCATTATCTCCCTACGCCTTCCACTCCACAACAAGCAACACCTTGTCCTCTTTAGTATATATGCCCCAACTCTCCAAGCTGACCCTGCTGAAAAAGATAAATTTTACACCGACCTGCACCACCTTACCCAGAAGGCTCCTGCAGAGGATAAGATCATTATCCTTGGTGATTTCAACGCCAGAGTAGGAAAGAATTTTGAAGCCTGGAAAGGAATATTAGGCAAGCACGGTGTTGGAAGCTGCAACGATAATGGTCAACTTCTGCTAGAATTCTGTGCGGAGCAACAGCTCACCATCACTAATATTATCTTTCAGCAGAAAAATAGTCTGAAGACAACATGGATGCACCTCAGATCTAAGCATTGGCACCTCATCGATTATGTCTTGGTGCGATGGAGAGATGTCCACGATGTCCACCATACCCGTGTGATGCCCAGAGCAGAATGCCAAACAGACCATCAGCTTGTATGCTGTAAACCCAACTTCAACCTTAAATTCAAACCTAAAAGGGACGGTATCGCAAGGAGAAGACTTAGAGTTAACAATCTCCAATCAGCCACAGTGAGAGACAAATTCCAGGCAAACCTTCAAACTAGGCTCGAAAACCATTCTATAGATTCTACAGATTCCTCTCCTGAAACAATTTGGCATCATATTAAAAAGAGCATCCTGCAATCCTCTGAAGAAACCTTAGGGTTCTCCTTCAAGAAGAACAAGGACTGGTTTGATGAAAACAATCAAGAGATCCAGGAATTGTTGAGGAAGAAAAGAACCGCTCACCAAGCACACCTTGCACTGCCATCCTGTCACGCAAGAAAAACAGTCTTTCGCCTTGCATGCAGCAAGCTCCAACAGAAACTCCGTGACATCCAGAACAGTTGGTGGATCAGCCTAGCTGAAAAAAATTATGCGCAGACACGGTAGATCACAAAGGATTCTATGAGGCCCTGAAAACAGCATACGGGCCTACATACCAGGTCCAAAGCCCTCAGCTCAGCGCTGATGGTCAAACACTTCTGACAGATAAAACCTCCATTCGGAATCGATGGTCTGAACACTTTCAGACTCTTTTCAGTACCAACCGTGTAGTCCAAGACTCAGCAATTCAGTCCATCACACAACAACCCGTGAAGTATGAATTGGATACTGCCCCCACTTTAGGAGAAACCCTCAAGGCCATTCAGCAGGTGAAAATCGGCAAGGCAGCTGGGGTTGATGGAATTCCACCCGAAGTCTGGAAACACGGGGGCCTTGCACTCCATGCTAAATTTCACGAGTTTGCAGTGTGCTGTTGGGAACTAGGCGAACTACCATCAGACCTTCGAGATGCAGTCATCATCACTTTGTATAAGAAGAAAGGAATTAAATCAGATTGCTCAAATTACCGTAGTATTACTCTGCTCTCCACTGATGGCAAAATCCTGGCAAGAATACTCTTGAACAGACTAATACCCGCTATAGCAGAAGGAATTCTACCTGAAAGCCAGTGTGGTTTCAGAGCCAACAGGAGTACCACAGACATGATATTTGTTCTCAGACAACTGCAAGGGAAGTGTAGGGAACAGAACAAAGGCCTCTATGTAACCTTTGTTGACCTCACCAAGGCTTTCGATACTGTGAGCAGAAAAGGTCTATGGCAGATTTCGGAATGTTTAGGATGTCTCCCCAAGTTCCTTAAAATGATATCTCACTCCATGAGGATCAACATGGCCAAGTCAGATATGGCGATGCACTTTCTGAGTCCTTTCTAATAACTAATGGTGTGAAACAAGGCTGCGTTCTCGCACCAACCCTATTCACAATCTTTTTCAGCATGATGCTCCAAAGGGCCACGGCAGACCTCGAGGATCAGGACGGTATCTACATTCAATATTGTACTGATGGAAGCCTATTCAACCTAAGGCGACTGAAGGTCCACACTAAAATCTTAAATCATCTTGTCCAGGAGCTGCTTTATGCTGATGACGCCACCCTTGTTGCCCACACAGAAGCAGCTCTGCAGCGTTTAACATCCTGCTTTGCAGACGCTGCTGAGCTCTTTGGGCTGGAAGTCAGCTTAAAGAAGACTGAAGTTCTCTATCAATTGGCACCTCAGGAAGTCTTCCATCATCCCCATATCACCATTGGCCAATCAGAGCTGAAATCAGTCCAGCAGTTTAATTACCTAGGTAGCCTCATCTCCTCGGATGGTAAGATTGACGGAGAGATAGACAACATAGTACCTTCGGAAAGCTTCATAAAAGAGTTTGGCGAAATAAACACTTGAAGAAAAGTACCAAGATCAGTGTTTACAGAGCCATAGTGCTGTCTACTCTCTTATATGGATCTGAATCATGGGTCATCTACTGCCACCACCTGCGACTCCTAGAATGCTTCCATCAACGCTGCCTCCGTACAATCCTAAACATCCACTGGTCAGATTATGTGACTAATATGTCTGTTCTAGAACAAGCAGCAGTCACAAGCATTGAGGTCACGTTGCTGAGAACACAGCTGTGCTGGGCAGGGCATGTCTCAGGGATGAAGGACCACCGCCTCCCTAAGATCCTGCTCTATGGTGAACTTGCCACCGGCTGCGCATGAGAGGAGCCCTGAAGAGGAGATACAAGGACTCCCTGAAACAACATCTCAGCCTTGGCCATATTGATCAACATAACTGGTCTACTCTGGCCTCAAATCGGGAGGCCTGGAGACACACCATCTATAACGCTGCTGATGCCTTTGAGAATGCACACAGGATCACTCTGGAGGAGGAAAGACAACGCAGGAAGAATCGTGCCCTACAGAATATACCACCTAAGGAGTCTTTCTGCTGTGCCTATTGCAGCCGGACATGCCTATCTCGTATTGGCCTTTTTAGCCACCAGCGCGCTTGTAACAAACGTGGGTAGAGCCCTCCCCAAATCTTCGTTCGCGAAGTCTAGCGATGATGATAACATATGCCAACTGCCTTTTTATTAAAATATGATGGTTTACAGATTCTTAAAGTGTCCAGTCTCCTCGAGGCAATCTTCTCTTCATCCTGCCCTGTATCTTTCATGAAGCTGACATTTAAATAGATTCTTTTCAAAATTTCCTTTTACAGATTATCCAGGAGAGTTTTTTCTGATTTCACACAGGATCTTAATTGTGCTTTCAACCTCTACTACCTCTGCTACCAGTTTTTACTCTTGAAATTTTTATTTGTGAAATCACTCTGCTAAATGCATGCACAAACAAAAATACCAAAAAGAAGAATATTTTAATGTTTTCCGGAATACCTGTCTTTGCTTGTATGCCTCAAAATTGAGGGAAGTAATAATAATAAAAAAAATGGATCCTGCAAATGAAACTTGTAAGAAACTCAAGGGAGTGAAGAGTAGTCTGAACTCCATACTGACAGCTGATGCTGGTGATAAGCCCAGCAATGAAGTTGCTGGGAATCTGTAGGGAATCTGTAGGGACCTGGGAGGGCCCCTCTGACAGACAGAGAGGTTTTTAAAGATGTAAATCTATTCAAGCAAATTTGGAGGGACCAGGAGATTTGAACACAAACATTCTGCTTTTATCTGGTAAATATCACAGTTTATCTTTCATTTATCTTGTCTGAAAACTTACTCTTCTGTTAATGATATCCTAATTTTCCTTTAAAAATGCCTTGGCTGTTTGACTTTTATAGATTGATCACTACACAAATCTACTGCTGTAATCATTCCCTCTCCTCTGCATTTATAGCTTTGCACCCATTAGGTCTGCATATATATATTCAAATAGGCACTTGAATCTCTGAATTTCTTGACAGAGCAATCTCATTTCTATAATTTATATATTTTATTATAATAGTGACATTTCATTCCCAGCAAATTACCAAGCTGTTGTCAGTGAGTGCAGTAATATAGCTCAATACTATTTCTCTGGGAAGCAGCAAGAATCCTTCTTTTACCTCCCAGTGTAACAAACCCCACGTGATGTCAAGAAATCACATTAAATTCTTGAAACAGCACCAATTTGCAGCAACCAGGGGAGGCAGGGGTCAAAAGGGAAACCCTACTGAAACGGTGCAGTGTCAAATATTAAAGGATTTATGATAAATATTTCTCAGATCCATACATCATAGTCAATATCGTGTTAATTAGAGCAGAATAAATTGGCTCAAATAAGCACATGGAACTAGTTTTTGTTTCATCTTGGTTAGTCTTGGTTGAGAAGGCAGTAGCTTGCCCTCCTGGATCACTGTTTGAACTGCAGAATCTTCAGGTACCTCACCTGCCCAAAGACAGTGAGATATCTGGCAGCTGTTACTCATCTCTCACTACACTCAACCCACTCAGGATACAGTCAAGATGCCCAAGGCATCTGCATTTTTAGCTCACTCTACCACTCAATCTACTTCTGGTCAGCACTGTTGTCACTGAAGATGCTCAACCTCAAGAAAGTGCTGGGAGACAGTGGTGTTCCTGGCCCTGGCATGGGATGATGCTTCCATTCACTTCTCCCCATACCTCTCTGGCCTTGGTCAGAGACTGATAATATTTCTGTTTCCAAAAGAAATGTTTTGCTCCACCAAGTTTGCATTCTCACCCTGACCTATTCAGCAGGGAAATGTCTTAATAACGGTGTTAGGAATTGCAATTTAATAAAAACAGGAATTTGGTCCTACTTAGAAATCTCTAGCAGGAGGAACACATGTTCATGAAACCAAAGGCGGGAGGCAAAACCTGCAAATAAACATGGGTAAAGCACAAATCTGAGAACTAGAAGATCAAAGTAGAAGACCTTCATTGACCTTCTTGAGCTCCTAGTTTAACACCCTTTAGACTCAGTTTCCCTGTAGTTAAACAAGAATAAAGCTAGATTTCTCCTGGGGCAAATTTTATTTCTTTACAGAAATACAAAATATATGAGTAGTAACTTAAAATGCCACACATTGAAAATTATTTTAGCATAATGTAACAAGATAAAAACTTGATTCTTAAGCAAACCCCAGAAGGATTCCAAGTTTAGCAGGTCAAAAAGAAGGCCTTTCACATCCCTTTCATATGCATAAAGGCATGAGGTCTAGAGAAATCTCTTCAAATTTCTATAAAGGCACAGAAAACAAACAGTCTGGTGCTCTGGGGAGACAGGGATAGGGTTCAGGTTGGAAACAGCAGGTGCAGTCAGCATTTCTCTCTGTCAAACAGAGAGAACATTAACAGCCTTTTTGCAATGAGAAGGAGGGATTAAGAACTCTAGCCCAAACTAAAGGTTTAGATTATATAGTTTGGATTATCAACCCCTCCTTCATGCCCTAGAGAACAGTTCCCATCAGCCCACAAGTGCATGGTGTTTTAAATACTGTTCAGGCTGAAAGGACACCTCGGAATGTCTCTAGTCCAACTCCCTGCTCAAAAAGGGGTCCAACATGAGCTCAGATTAGGTTTCTTAGGACTTTGTCCATTTAATCTTAATAAATACAAACAGTTTGTTCTTTCTCTCTCTTCAATGGCTAAAGCAAGTTAATACTAGTATTGACAAGAGTCCTGCAGTCATAGCAAGCAACTAAAAATCAAAAGGCAGGTTGTTAAGCCAAAAGCATGAGAGTGTAGTGAGTCTAAATGAGCACTTGCTAACAAATTGCCTCAGGAACAAGTTAATGCAGTTTAAACAAAAGCAAAAATAAACCCCAAAATCCATTCTGCACTCCACACAGAAAGTTAATATGTTAATCAACAGGCTTTTTTCGTGTTTAAATAAGCTATCTTTTGCATTTCACGGTAATGTACCTCACCTGATCTCAAACTCATTCAAAAGTGATTCAACAAATCCTGTAGTAATAGTTGACAATCAGAGAAGCACCCAAAGAACTGAGCCGGTGACTCTACTTGATAAAATTTACAGCATCGGGCTGAATTTTACCTTGTTACGCTATCATGTGAGGCAAGGTTAACAGCAGTGACTCAGCAATAACATTAAGGCTAATCTGCCCAGTGAACATCACAATATTTCTTTGGTATTTGCCAGCCTAAAGCCAGCCTGCTTCAACTTCTGAAAGACCACGAATTGTCCCAGGCAGTAACTCAGATCACGATGATGGAAAAGACTGCTTGCACACACCTGCATTCGATATTTATTTCAAAGTTTCACCAAAAATCCAGTTTCATTATATACTGAAAACCTCATCCATACCAGCTCAGTTTTAGTTTTAATGCTGAATTTACCCAGCTCAAAAACTGAATCCTCCAGAAGGAGGATGAAGATGAAGTCAATGTAGATATTTGTAAGCTCAAAATATGCCACATATATTTCTGGCCATACAGTAGAAGAGGCGTGCAGATATGTTTTACATTATACACTTAATGCTGGACATGAAGTTTCAGAGCACCCAGCCCTCCCAGAACTTACTGACTTCACAATTTTTTGAAAAAAAGAAGATATATCTACATATGCATATACACACATACCTATATGGTCACAAATACATAGGTCTATATATGTATGCACACATATTAGTAGTAATAGTAAGAAATTACCTTCCTCTTACATCTCTAAACAAAGGGAGCTTTCTCACAAACCATCTAAAGGGAATAAATGCACCTGGAGGTGTTCAGTGACTTTAAATAAAGCCCAGATAAAAGCAATAACTTTTCATAAGCCAATTATATCAGCAACACACTCTGGGCTGGTAAAGGACAAGCTTTTATCATTACATTTTTCTCAGTCACTATTTAATAATACACAGTCATTTTTAATAATAAGCATGGAAATAATATTTAAATTAAATTTAAAAAAAATTTAAAAGCACATCATTTGTTGGGGATTTTCTTCCTTTGCTACTTATTAGGTATTTAATTTGTTCACGAGACAAAACAACAGAAGTTTCCACTGAACTTAGGGGATATTTTGCTATGAATGAGAATCTAACAATGTTTTTCTCAAGACATGCTGGCCTGTTGTTTTAAGATTTGATACCAAAGTGCATTGGTAGTACATTCAAGAAAGATACATCATAAAAACAAATTGAAATAATTTTGAGAGACAGCCCAGAACTTTTTCTTCAACAAGGGCTCAAGGTACCTCTAAAACAGATTTTTCTGGCATCAGTAGAGTTACATCAGAAATCAACAGGGTATAATTTCTTGCCTTGTGTGCCACCAGAGACTCAGATTCACCAAGTTTCTGAAACCATGCCTGATGTAAAGTATTTACATGGTATGGCTGAAGTCAGTTGAATTACTTAGCTTCTTGAAAATAAATCCCTACACACTTGCATAACCTCACCCCCATATGTAAATACTTTCTATTGTTATGTTGAATTACTGACCTCAGATTGCAAGCTCAGCCCTCCTGCACACACTGGCTGACTTATTGACCTCAGCTGTGATGGATGTCTCATCAACCCACCCTGTTGGGAAACAATGAGTTTATTTTCTTCCAGCCCCTGCTCCAGTAATTTGGGGTTCTTCCTAAAGATATTTGTAATAAATGATTTTAAAATTCTTCAGGGTAATATTCCTAAGAGATTTTTCTGATCTGCTTTTGTTACCAAAGTGGGAATTCCAGTCCCATCTCTACTCTGTTAAGCACGGGAAACATAAATTAAAAAAAAAATAGAAAAGAAAAAAGAAAGAAAAAAAGAAAACATCCTTCAACAGATATTGAATAACAGTGACTTAGAAAAAGTGACAAAATATAAAAAGTCTTCCATTAAGAACTTATACAATATGAAATATTATAAATGGCCTGGAATGTCAGTATTTTAGGACATGGTGAAATTTTAAGCCCACAAATCTCTCTCACTTTCTTCACTTCTGTTCTGCTTTTCGAGGCCACAGCTCCAATTCTGCCTAAGAGAGCAGAAGACAGCAATTTCAGGTTTTAATACCAATGAGGCTGATGTGGGAAATCCTTTGGTCGTTGGCTGGTTAGCATGCTAGAAAAAAAACCCATATGAGTTTCACACAGGGCAAGCCCCTATTCCTTTATCCACTGTGCTGCCTCTGCCCAAATAGATGGTAAATCTGCTGAAATGGAGCAATTTGCTATGCAAAGGGGCTGCCACAAGAGGGAGGTCCCATTGCACTGCAACTGGGCTCGCTCACCTCAGCTGCATGAAGCATCCCTCACTCGTTCCATTCCCCTGCCATGAAAGCCTGGTAGCCACCGCTTCTCTTTCCCTGGTGTTTCTCGAGCTCATCTTTCACAAGACGGACACCGTTCCCCTGAAACGCTCTCACTTCCCCTCACCTCTCCCTGCCTGTGCAAAAACCGTCCAGAGGACGAAAGTAATTTTGATTGCACATCAGTCCTGAACTGTGCCAGATCTCAGCTAGCTAGGATACAGTGGGAGCATGTTATACACAAACAATCCTGCTTTCACAGGGGCAGAAAGGGTATACAATTCTTGTGAGTAGTATCTGTTCATCACTTGTGTTCATTACAGTGACACTGAGCCAAAGGAGGAAGCACATTACCGTGGTGTGACATAAAGGTACTAGAAGAGTCCATTAAGATGCCAGATCGTTGTAGTTTTCTTCCCCAAACAAACTGGTCCTCTTCTTAGCTAGTTCTCATGTTATGTGAGTTCTGTCTACTACCATGATGCTGCCTTCCACTATTTTTTAAAACTTACCTGGGAAACCTAATAAAAATAATCCAAAGTGTTTCATTAATATGGCTTTACATTTCCAACAATGGCACAAGAGCATGTAGGGTTTCATTTTTTTATCCAGTATAAATCAAACATGTATAGAGCCTTGAGAAAATTTTAAACAGAGATACTACTTCTGACTTCCAGTCAACCCTATCACATATTCTCTTCTGACACAAACCGAAATCTTCACAGGGACCTTCAAACTCTGCAAGAGCGTTATGGGGAGGCCCCTCAAAATCCTGTGCATCGCTGAGCCCATGATCCAGCAGAAGCTCATTGTGACTTGTCAGAGCCTCACGGAAGTCACTAAAACTTTAAGAGCTTGTAGCAGCAGAGAATCTGGCCTGTGCAGATGCAAGAAGAGCTCCTCAGGGAGCTTTCAGGAAGAGGTTAAAGCATGTAACAACCTCCTGCTATGAATGGATTGTCAGGCAGCTTCCTGTCTGACTTCTAAATAAAAGAAAAAGAAACAACTTGCTTTTTAGGCAAGGAGATTCTAGAAAAAAAAAATGAATTTTTTTCTACAGAAATCCTCTCAGACACGGAATGGAAGAAGGAGAAATCCAGCAGCAGCATCCCCTCTGTGTCTGGAGGGTTGGACAGGAGACAGCAAAAAAGGCTCAACTCCCATACAGGATGTTCTTCTC
Organism: Neopelma chrysocephalum; assembly: GCF_003984885.1. NCBI lineage: Eukaryota > Metazoa > Chordata > Aves > Passeriformes > Pipridae > Neopelma > Neopelma chrysocephalum. The sequence goes on along the minus strand of NW_020897695.1, from coordinate 12,260,420 downwards.
CTGATCTTCTTATCCTCTGTCCTTCATTTCTGTTCTTTCAGACACCTCCTACAAAGTTGAGGGGACCATGCTGATATTTTCCTCCAGAATAAGCAGGTGCATAAGGTAGGAAAGGAGCCCAGCAAAAATGTTCCTTCCCAAGAAACCTCCTACTTCAGAATCAGTGCAAAAATATGCCCTCTTCTTGGTTTTCCAGATACATTCTCTAAACCGTAAGTTTCCTCATATACTTTATGACAAAATCATTTTCCATTAAAGTCCTGCATCAGTGTGTTGACTGGTTTCATGCTTTAAATCAGTCCAGAAGTTTGTTATTTTAATAATTTTCTCTTCTTATCCTTGGAAACTTCATGAGAACTTTATTTTTGGACTTCATTTACTCTGCAAAAATGGAGTAATGGGTTGGCAAAAATGTGCAGCCTCCATTCCCTAAAAGGAGTGTGGGAGATGAGTAGAGGTGTCTATGTCTGGTTAGAAATCAAAATGGTTTTTCCAATGCCGCTTAGTTACTCGTGCAGTGCCAGGACCACAGGACCATGATGCACACCATTTTTCCATTGAACAGGAGCCTACTCCCTTCAAAGATTGTCCCTAACAAAGCCAATGATGAGGAGGGATGATACAGGAGCAACACACACCATCTGACCAGCACCACTGCTAAATACCGATATGTTGTGTTTGGAGAACATTGACAAGCTCGTGTGGATCCAGGATGACTCCAACCACGTGCTTAGCCCGAGACATGGAGTTGGTGAAGATGGCTGTGAGCCAGCAGATGTTTGGCTTGTGTTTTGTGTTAGTCTGGGGTCCTAATAACAGCAGTGTTTCCCACAAGGCTGCTGCTAATGGGTTGCCCTATTCTTACAAAGCTGGCAATATCAGCATCTTAAAAACCAATAAAATAATCCTTCCTGGCTCCTACACAATAAGAATCAGTGGAAAACTGGAAGACTAAGGGGCTGAGTCCTGTGATTGATCTGATGTTCCGAGATATCTCTCCACAGCTCCAGGACCTGCCAGTGCACATCCTCCCACTGTCTTGGTTTAATTCTTCCTGACAGGGTACCTGAATTAGCAGCTCTGTGGCAGTAATTGTTCTTCAGCTAAAACACAGAACAATGGCATGTACAGAGTTTGTTACACTCCTTTATGGGAAATTCCCAGCTGTGCCTTGAGGTTATGAAATAACAACAGGAAAGTAATAAAAAAGCAATATTGCTGCTCTGAGGACCTGTGCTCCCCACCCTGGGTTGGGATTACACAGATAATGGTTATTTCCACGGGTAAAGCACAAGCTAGTAAGGCACTGAGTTGAGCATCCCCAACACGCACAATTTCTTCCAGTGGGACTGCGTCGTCCTTACAAGTAACTAATGCCCACCCTGCACAAACAGCATAGGACATCTAGTCAGCACCATTTTACTGCTTCCAGCCGTAGTCCAGACCTACCATTCTGTATGGAAGCCAGAGGGTTATTTTCAGAGTCTGCAAAGAGCTGAGAAATTTCTTTTTCAGATTATGTTAAGGTAATGAGACTCTCTTTCAACCTGTTTGTAGTCAATGCCACTTGCAAGTCCTTACTTTCTGAGCATTTCCATGCTGCTCTGTCAGAGGTCACTCCAGACCCTTGTACCAAAGTACAGAGAAAAACTACAGCATTGAAGAGATTATATGAGGGGAAGGATGACCCCTACATAGATATTTGCTCAGGTTACCAAGTAGCCCATGCTGGATTTCCATGCCTTAGTAAAAAATTTGGTTTTGCAAAGTTGAGCACAGATACGGACAAAAGTCAGGCTGGATCACAGCTGAGCGGAATCCAGTTTTATGAAGCATGCCTGAGAGACCCTGGAAAACATTATTATGGTTGGGATTTTTTTTAGTAATTTAGTTTTCTTTAGCAGTCAGTCCAACAGAACCAAGTCAGTGTTTGGAAGAGATGTCTAACTTCTAGATGTCTCTCTCAGATCTATCATTAAAGTTGGCTCTGGCAATTTGTAAGTTTTAGGCCCTCATCAAAATATCCGCACACAGGTCAGGTATTATTATTATTGCTTGAAAACCCTCTCAAGTAAAGATTACTTATAGATGAGATGAATATTGAATAAATGTAATCCATGGATTAATTAGCTAAAGCCCTATGTTAATCAGAAAGCAAGAAAGGGAGAAACACTAGCTCATTAAGCATTTACAAGTATGTTATATGTGCTTCCAGGATTCAGTTACCCTCTCTCCATAACACAACTGCTTTTTATTTAACACTTGGATGTGTGTGAGATACCCAATGTCCTCGTATGTTAAAATTCAAAACTGTCAAATTATATAGTGCTAGTCATCACCAATGTGAGGAGAAAATGCTAAATAGTATAGGACAAAATATTAGCACTACAACTCCATAAATTGCTTACACTCTGCATACAAAGTCTGACATTTACATAAGTAATAGCTGGATTCGTAGCTGTGCATTACTTATTCACACCTTGTGTGGAATAACTCAGAGGTAAAAGACCCATCCATTATTTTCTCTCCTCAGTCCACAATCCTAAGAAATCCTAAGCACTGCAAGAGACACTTTATCCTCTTAGGGAAAATCAGGCTCATAAGCTAAGGACAGCAGTATGTCTGGTGCTGCAGAATGGCAGCATTTCCCCATGGTATGGCTATGCAAGCTCTGGTCAGACCTGCACAGGTCTGTCATCTGTTTAATGCATGCACAGAGGCATGGAAAGTCCACGTGTGCCACCTCTCTCATAGCTCATGAGATGTCTTATTGCTCTCCCAAGCCTACCACGCTTGAGTCTTGTTGTAACATCTTTGTGTTCATTTTTCCTTTAATGGAGCACCTTCTACCATCAAAGATGGGTGTCAAAAGGATATGAAATGAAGTACACTTTTCTTATTTCAAATATAACATTTTGTAGACTATCACACCTTGAGGTTTTTTCCCCATGAATAATTCCATATTGCATATAAGCAATAATATCTTTTTCTTTTTAAACTTTCTTTTTTTGATCAACACTATTCAGTGTCCACGAACTACAAGCACAGTATCACAAAGACAAAACCAGAGATACGGTGAGATCTCCACCAGCCTGATTCTGGGGAGAAATTACAGACCTCTAAGATCTACCAAAAAGCAAGGCAAACAAGACTGGCATGTCTGTGGTTTGGCCTAATCATTTTGCACTTTTTCTCAGTCTCAGCTTACATTACACCAGTCAGTTGCATTGAACCCCACTCCTCCCCAGGCTCCGCTGTCCAGCTCTCTGCGTCACACCCTCTAGCACTGCCTGGTCCTCCTCAAAACTGACAGTGGCTCTACAAGTCTGCCACATGCCTCCCTGAGGACATGGACCACAAGGGACAAAGACCCCAAGGTTTCTCATCACGCTTGTGTGACTGCACATCAGCCTCAGGTGGACCATCACTTCTGGAGGAGTAAGACAGCATCAGCTGGGGTAGGTTATTTATTTTGCTTGAGACTCTAAAGCAAAGGGAGCAGCATATCATATGCAGAGTGTCTGTTGCACCATACGCTGAGTTGGAAAGGTAATGTAGGGATTTTCTCCTTAAGGGTAAGCCCTTGGGCAGCCACTTAAATAACACTCTTCATCAGGAAATAATTGCCAGGCATTATGCAACTCCCTCCCCTCCATGGGATGGAGTCCAATGGAGTAGGAAGCGTGAAAGATAAAGATCCCTACCTGTGCAAGAGTGAAATGCTGCCACCCAGCCTGTAAGACTAGTTTTATTATGGTCAATCTCACTACCTTTGACAGCATAGATACAGGGGAGCAAAGCAACATCCATACGGAGCTTATTGCAAATATGTTCAGCCGTACTGATGTATTGATTCATGAGCACTGTGTAAAAGAGCTACTGTTCCTGCTCTGTTCCACATGCTGGCACCCCTCAGCTCTCATCCCCACTGTGAGAGAGGTGCAGGGTGATCTCATCCCCCCATGCGGCAAGGGGTGCCTAGGGCCTCTGTTACTGCCATGGAAACATCACACCCTGCCACCACCACTGTGAACAGGTTATAAAATCAAAGAACAGGCATTTTCAACTCAGAGCAGGAGACACATTTTGGCTGCACATTTTGGTAGTAAAATGAATTTGCAGTCCCTATCATTTTTCAAAATCATGTACTTGGTACCTATGGGTATACCAAGAGACACAAGCAGGTTTGGAGCCTGCGGCTGCCTCAGCTCCAGTGCAGATTATGGGTGCATCACTGACTGTGTGATGGGGTAGAAAACGGGGCACTCAACTCTGACAATGAGATCCTCACTTGAGCATGCCACAAGTGTCTGAGTACGCCGTGGTGGAAAAGAAGGGTGCCATGAAAGGACAAGGGGTAATGGGTTTAAACTAAAAGAGGGTCAATTTAGACTAGGTATAAGGAAGAAGATTTTTTTACAATGAGGGTGGTAAAGCACTGGAACAGGTTGCCCAGAGGGGTGGTAGATGCCCCACTCCTGGAAACATTCAAGGTCAGGTGGGACAGGGCTCTGATCAACCTAATCTAGTTGAAGATGTCCTTGCTGATTGCAGCAGAGTTGGACTAGATGATCTTTATAGGTCATTTCCTACCCAAACCATTCTGTGATTCTATCAGGCAGAAGCAGTGCTATCACTGAGTACAGTATTGGGGGGAGATGAGCACCCACATCCCTTTTGCCTCCCGTCACAGGATTCTCGAGAACCCTAACCTTCATTTAACTAGCAAAGTTAGGTCCCTAGATCCTCTGTTTCTGGAAGAGATGCTTGGGGTTGAGGCAACTGAAGTAGCCTGCAGAAAATCTGTTCCAGTAGCCTCCACCAACTGTGAATTTCTCATTTTTGCCTCAAGCAGTATTAATTCAGTGATCTAGTGATCACATTTGAAACAAACCACGTCAACATACAGAGTTATAGGTGAAACTCACTCACTGGGAAGATCTCCTAAAAATGCTGTCACTGTCTTCAGACCTAGTCAGATCCACTGGTGTGGGGAAAACATAGTGAAAATGCCCTGTGCAATGAACTTGTAGGGTTAGAGTTGTTAATAATGTATGGGCATTTACCATACATTATGCATTAAGCTCAGGAGAGCTCAGCTAAAGTCAAAGGTAGATCAAACAATCCATGGGATTGGACTTAAAGCACTTGAAAGCTGCTCTTAGACCAAAATTCAGTGAGCAAAAAGGAGCACAGGAAGGTTCAGGCTGGCACATCGTCAGTCACTGCACCTGACCCAGAGCAGGAGTCATCTGCACAAGTACACGGTGGCAGTAGCCTCAAATTGATCTCCACAATATTTCTCTCTTTTGGGAGGGAAGGAGATAATTAACACTGTCCCTGCCAACCCTTGGAAAAAAGTCTTTGAGTACTGTCACCACGCCAGGTCCCCCAAGGGACACCTGTGCAAGCCGGAGTGCCTGAAACACGTTTCATAGATGGTGTGAGGGTAACCTCTCCTTTTGGGAAACCTTCTTGCACTATCTGCATGACTGCAAGAGAAACCCTGCCCTGGGAATGTGCCCTCAGATGGTTTCTAAGGAAGATACAGCTGAGGCAGATGGTGCTCAGACAAACCTATTCTTGGCCCACTGAAAGACTGCAAGCTGCAGCATGCAATACAATACTTTGTGGTACTAAAGGACCTTCCAAATGAGGGTCTCACATTAATTAATTAAGCCTCAGAGCACCTAGAAGGAAAATCTATCCTATTTTACCAGCAAGCTCAATGAGTATGCAAAGGTCACACAGAATAGAGGAGCAAAGGAAAGAGAGATCCTGGTATCCTGACTCCTGACTCCTTGCTGCATCTATTAGCTCATGAGTCCCCTACAAGGGACATGCATGGAGGACAAAAGGTGACCCACAGCCACTCCCCAAGGGGCACTGACTGAGAAGCTTAATAAGGTGCAGAAGAATGAGTAACAGGGTTACACAGATTGACACAGGTCAATAAAGAATATGGCATTAAGAAAATTGATCCTTTCAGAGCTTCCAGCCACGTGCCTACGTCCAAACCAGACGTGACTTGTGTCTGTGTTTCATACGACACCACCAAGTACCCACCAAAGGGCTTTCCTTCATGTTTAAATAATGAAATGCAATGTAATGCCAACAGGTGCTTTTTTCACCAGGAGAAGGGAGAAGAAGTGAAAGCATTTGGGTGGGCTGAGGCAGAGCCTGGTTTTTTCCTGCCTCTCCCACCCCTCCCTGTCCACATGGCTCATGAGCAAGAGGTCACCTACAGCCGGACGTGCCCTTCTGTCTGCAATGCCCAGGAGACAAGCACATGGGCACTGGAAGAGAGAGTAATGTGTGTATGATTGGGGTGTGCGTGCACAGCATAGCAGCTACGGTGTCTGTGTAAAAGACGGGAGGCTGCCATGGGGAAGAAAAAGAAAAGTGCTTTACAGGTCATCCTGGAAGATGGTTGGTATCACTGTGAGAACATTTCAGTTCAGATCCTTGACTAAATGTCTTGGGACTTTCCTAGCACACCATTTTGAGTGTCTCAAATATCATACAATTTCAGCTTGCTTGTGCAGGGAAATTTTGTCAATCTGCCAGACTAAGGTAAATATTAAGATCATCGCTGTAGGAAAAGTATATAATGTATAATCAATAAGGGACATTCTGACAAGCTCAGCTGGAACTTAAGGCTAGCTGTGTAAAGCATCACATGTGTAAATTCCAGCAACAAATGTAATTGCTCTTTGTTCTTTGTCTTGCAGCCGGAATTGAGTTTGATGGAGAAGTCGAAAGTGACACAGAGAGTGAAGGTAATGTAGAGATTAACAAATGTGATCTTATTTGAAATATAAGAGGTAATACCTTTTCTTTTTCTCTCTGGCTTGTGATTTGCTCTACAACACGAACTATTTCATGAGCAAGCAAACAGATTTTTCCCTTGAGGTTTGACTTATAATCATGGCTAGGCTTCGCGTTATAATAGTGATATGTAAACCACTGTTCTTGAGTAGGCTGTCCCCTTTCATCCATGCTCCCAGAGCAGGAGGCTGTCAGAGCCCACATCGCTTGGGAGTCAAACCCTAGTAAATCAAGCACTGCAGTAAGGCATCACCCTGTGCAGGGCTGGGACTGCTTTGCATTGTACTAAGGTCTGTTTGCCCTTCCTGTAATGCTTTCTTAGACCATCATACACTGGGATCTTGATTAATCATGTCCACAAGATGATAAAAATGAAAATGGATTGGAGGCAGACTGATGGCTGTGAGGGAAATCAGGAAAAGCCCATAACAGGATTAAAAACATCTTTAACCCTGCATGTAGAGTATAAATTAAGAGAGATAGCTAAGAGGTAAGATCATAACAGCACTGGATAGGTGATATAAATGGAATTGCTACTGCAAAAAATGGTTCACAAATGTGTCTGTATTATCCATAAAATATGAGAAAGTAATTAGCAAATGACTGTGATTTTTTTCTTTTTTTTTTAAATCATATCCACCTTTTCCATATAGGCAAAAAAGGCAATAAGATAAAAGTAACAAATGAATTCTTCACATTTAACCTAATATTTGATGGGTTGAAATGAAAACTGTGACAGTTGATTGCCCCAAATGAACATTTTCCCAGAGAGGATAGGTGGTCCTCTGACCTAGATCAACAACTGAAATTCAGCTGAGATGGACCATTACATAGTAACTGAAACCTGCCGAATGGCTCCTGAGAAATTAGTTAAAAGCTCCTTCTCATTCCCAGTGTCAAGTGTGACAGCCACCATCTACTACTTTTTTACCACTAACAAGCAGAAACTATTGCCTTGTTATCAATTTCTAACTTTTCACCAAAACAAAAAGGCAAATCCTCAAATTCTTTCTGCTTCTATTTTTCTCACCTTTTAGGCTCCTCATTTAACACTCTGGATCCCATTCCAGCACAGTTTCCTTCTTCCATTACAATATCTCCAACTTTAGCAAAAAAAAAAAAAAGACAAAATTACAAATGTTTTATTTGTTTGAACACTTTACTTTCATCAGCCAGAAATGTTGGAAAATTAGAAAATGTACTAATGATTTTGATGTACCTGGTTGTAAAAGAGATGGGGACTTGTATTTTTTTAATGTTTTTTTTTCTCCTTTCCATAACATTCTGCAATTAACTCATGCTCCATTTCAATCCTTGAAACTAGAAGCACTTCTGACTTCTGGAAAAAAGAGGGTTTTAGCTTGCAATGCCAGTAAGAATGAAATGTGCCTCAGAGACTATCTGGGCTTTTTCTCCTCCGAATATAGACCTTCCAATACAAAAGAAAACTCAGAGAAACAAAACCGGATATTGCCTGAGCTGCACCTTTTCTCTCTATAAATAGAAGAACTCCTTCCCAGCCTTGAAAAGTAAACATCTTTCAAGGACATTACATCAACAAACAAACTACACATTGTATAACAGACTGCAATTTCTGTTTCCTTTGTTCTGGTGTGTTTACATGTCAGGAAGATATCTGTCTGTGCTCTCTGATGGATGGGCTTTTGCATTTGTAACTAATTTCTGATTTTCTTATGGTCACATAAAAGTCACTGATGTGCTAAATGAACCGTACTATCTTAAATGGGAGTTGCATAACCAGAGTTAGATGTGCTTCTTGGAAAGGGCATAACACAAAGCCCACCGAGGTCAACAGGCACCTGCTCTTTGATTTCACCAGGGTTTGCATCAGGTATCCTGGCTGCCCACACTTTTCTGATGAATTCTTATTTGGCCAGCATGGATCCCAAATAATTGGTTTTTATCACTTACAGAAGATGAAGTAAAGGACAAGAAAACTAACAAACAACGCCTCAGGGAAACTGGCAGAGCAAGCAGACTTCAAAGCAAAGGGAAAGAGAAAGACCAAGAAGACAAAGAAGAAGATGACAGCGATGAGGAAGACAATGGTTGCCAACAAAATGGAGCTTCCAGGAGAAAAAACTACCAAAGGAAAAACAGAGATGGAAAAAAGGGAGGAGTGGAAGGAAGCCAACAGAGAGAGAGAGGCAAAAAGGTTCCTACCAAAGATCAAAAGGAATCAGAAAACAAAGAAAAGAAAACAACCAAGGAAGGAAATGAGGGGGAGAACAAACAGAAGGAAGACAGGAAAAACAGGTAATTAAACATTCCCTGACTGTGGTGCCTTGTGTCAGACTGGCAGTGATACTGACATGCTAGTGGCATATGGATCAGAGAGGCAAAACCAATAGACTGCAAATAAGTTTGTGTTCTCCTAAGAGACACAACAGAGAAACACAGTGTAAAATGCCACACAACCAAACTGTTTCCAGGTGACTATCATTTCTCAGCCAGGATCAGATCTGTGCATGTAGTGGAGTCCTAGTGCCTACAGCAGGGGGTAGACAGCTTGAGCAATTCGGATCTGCACACATTTTTTTGGTTGGTCTGTGGAAACACTCAAGGATAAAATGGATCCCTCACGTTTTCAAGTCTCTTCCTCTTCCAAATATCACTTGTCCCAACCTTCTGCTTCTCCCCATATGTCCCATTTTGTTCTGAAGGCATGAAAAGCATTTCTCCAGAGCCAGCTGTAGCCCTCAGCAATGCTTCTATATAGCTGAAGTACAGTCCAAAGCATGATGATGGGTGAATTATGGTGGGGCGCAATTGCCTCCTCATGATTCTGGCTGGAAACAGCCTTGCTCCGAGTGTGAAGGGCACTGGCATTGCACTGAGCCAGGGGATGGCAAGGCACTGCGCCCACATCAGAGTGGGATTCCTGGGGCCAGTGGGACTGTACTTACCCCAAGCAAGACCTTCCCTCTGACTCCTGTGAGTTTTTCTATTCTGTGTCCTTTATTTTGTGTGTCTCCCAGTACTTCTTCTGCTTCTTCCAACTCATCTGATGAGGAGTCACTGTCAGAGGAAGAGCTTGCGATGCTGATGGAGCAGGTGGAGCAAAAGAAAAAACTGATTTCCACAATGAGAAACAAGCCCTGGAGGATGGTGAAAAAGCTATCGGTGCTCAGGTACCCCTCAAACTGGAAACCCCCATCCCTGGCATCTTTGCTGACTGTAGTCAGATGCACTTTGCCTTTCCCTGAAATTGTATATTTGCTGCTGCTGCTGCTGTAACACCACAGTCTCAGAAAAAGTGATGGGCAGAGCCTGGCCAGCCCGTCTGGGTTTAAATGAGCAGTTAAAATGTGCAATCTGATTTTCAGCCTCCGTAACCAAAGAACAGACAAAGTGCAAATCTGTTCAACTGATACCCATGGCCAGGTCATTCTACCCTTGTATTTAAAACCAAATGACTCACTACTGACAGGCTACTTGTTAAAGCCAACTCCATACCCTGGTTTGCTTATTCATGTCTGTTGTCAGACAAATCAGAGCAGCAAAGTGCCACGTTACTGCACAGGCCTGAGACGGGTCTGCTTGGAAAAAATGCTACATTGTTTGCAGAGGTTTATGGAAAAAAGCTACCATGCGTACCCTGCTGAACATGGGAACAACTCAGGCAACAGAAGAGACTCAGTAGTGCGGGGAAATGGGAGGCGGTTGGGAAGGGCAAACTAGGAAAATCAAAACCCACAGGTCAACAGGGAATGGCTCGTATCTAACCATTCCCATATTGAGGCAATGATTCAAATCCCAGCTTTACTGGTTAAGAATCCTCTGAAACCCCTTTCTGACAGGAGAGATTTCACAATAGCATTGCAAAGCATGCACAGCCCTATGGGGTGTGGTGATGCCCTTGCTCCGTGTTCACCAAGTAGTTGCTCAGAGCTGCAGTGACCAGGCTGTGAAGGCTGGCAGTCACCACGTGTCTCTGCTTCTCCCTTTTCCACCCTAAAGGTGATGACCTGTTCCATCTTCCAATAAAATCATGAGCTGTGAACTCTGACAATTAATTCTGAAAATCTAGGTAAAGATCTATACAGAGAAACTGCATTAAAGCAGCTATTCTCTCTCACAGTCATGCTACGAGCCTGAGCTCATTACAAATAAATTCTTATGGCCCTAAAATTCCAAAGTTCTGAAAGGAAAGAAAAAAAAAAGAGCAAAGCAGAGTTATTTCTGGCACTTTTTCCTTTGGTGTAGGATCCTGGCTAAAATTCTACCTAGGATCATATTTGATAACATACCTCCATCCTTTCATCTTATTCCTGAACTATGGCAATCATTACTGCTTGCTAACGAACCTAAACAATACTGATGCATTGCTTACGCAGGGGTCTCCAGAAAGGCTCTCAGCATGCTGTACATTCATTAATTATTTTGGATGCATAAACTCAACCCTGAGACAAGAAATTATTAGCCCCATTGCACAGATGAGGAATGTAAAACACAAGGAGAGCGAAACAATATGTTCAAGACTTAGAAATCTCACTTCAGGTTTGCAAATGAGGCCGCAGGTGGCTTTTGCAGGGTTAAAGGCTGAACTAGCCAACTATTTCTACCAAGTGGAAGTCCATCTTTCTCATAGGCTTAGGATTGCAAACAATCTCCCAACTCCTAAAATTTAATCTCTTCTCATGATGTATTAGCAACACCAATATATGATATAATTTTATTCACAAATTCAGTATACTCTAACAGCATCTACCTAGATTATTTTCTCTGTATTTCCCTTAGAAATCCTATTCTAAAACTAATTTCATTTTGCAGATGATTTTACTCCTGACTAGCATACACTCATTCCTCTGGTGCTGAGATTATACCATTGGGTCAACTGCACATTGCTGATATTTATCCAGGGAGGTCTTCATGGAGGGAAATTCTGAATCCTCTTGGGGTTTCTTTCATTAGGCAATGTTATTTCCTTCTTGACCTATGCATCAGGAGAGAGAAGTTACAACAGGCCTGCAGGGTGGGAGAGCTCTGTAGCAAGAGAAACAGGCAGGGAGAAGTGTGGAACAATATTTGGGGTACATCTCTACATGAACATAAGTGCTTTGGGGACCTCCTACCTAGTCCCAGGTGGGCATGCGAGCTCTACATGGCACAGCAACACCAGCAGCAGATAGCAGCCAGAACTCCATATGCACAACGGGGTGTGGAGAGAAAACAAGCCCCCCCCCTTCGCACAAGCACAGCTGTTATCCCACTGCTGGGGGCAGATGTGAAAAGCTAAAGACCCCTTTGCTGTTTTAATAACCTGCCTGTTTATTTTTCAATCAGGGAGGCACAAGCTTTTGTAGAGAAGTTTGAAGGAGCTCTGGGAAAAGGGAAGGGCAAAAAGTTGTATGCATATAAGATGATGATGGCAAAGGTAAGTGCTGCAATGATGTCAAGGAAAGGCTTGATACTCAGTCAGGCATTCAGTACATTTTTGGGTTTATTAACCTCTGTTTAGCAAAAGAGGCACCAGGAAGTCTGAATAAAAATTCCCGTCCTCATTCAAAACAATATTAGCTGACTTCAAATCTATTGCCGAAAGAACAGGGGGAAATTTACCCCAACCTGAAGGTCACCAATTGTGACCTTCCCTGAAGCAAGGGATGGTTTGCAGGAGCAGGGAAAACTATGGATTTCTGGTTGCAACCTCCAAAACCTTGATCTGTGAGACAAGGGGAGAGAGGCCATGTCAAACTCTTGCAATACCCTATGTACTTCCATAAAATGTCATCTTCCCCAATGATGAGGAGATAACAGGGAGAACGATGGCTGTGTTTTAAGACTGAAGCTGGTAACCAAGTTGCACGTTGTCATGGAGATTATATTGAGAAATGCAAAACAGAGACAGGCTTGAGACGATTAAATCAATGGGAGTTTAGCTGCTAGTCTGATGAGGAAGGACTCAAGTTCAACATTTTATCATATTAGATTTTGTTTTAAATAGAGTTGGTTCTGAACCAACTCTTTCAACCCAGAGCTAGGTCTGAATTTTCTAGCCCCATGTAGTATGGTAAGCTCATACCTCAGCTGCAGCTTTCCAAAAGCCTGGAATGGTTAAAACTCAGATAATGAATGTGAACACTTGCGGTTGGGGGGGCTTTCGGATTGAAAGGTGTTTCTAAAATAGTCCAAAAGAACAGACTCAGACCACAGTTCTTGCTTTGGCCTTTACACCCACTCCCAGCCATGCTACCAAACCCTGACATCAGGAAGCCCTGCAGAGAAAGCAACCTCTCCCTTCACACCTCTCTGCTCACTGCGATGTTGTCTTGTTTCAGAAATGGGTGAAATTTAAGAGAGACTTTGAAAATTTTAAAACCCAGTGCATACCCTGGGAGATGAAGATAAAGGAAGTGGAGAGTAAGTAGAAGTTGCTCTGTGGTGGCAGTGAGACATTTTGCAAGACAGCTTTCTCTTCATCCTAACAACGTTCCAGCTCTCTGGTCCCCGATCTTCACTCACCCTGGGCATCAGCGCCAAATAAGGAGCACGCACCCCAGGCAGCTCCAGGCATCACTGCCTCCATCATTGTGGGGACTGTTGGGAGGGTCATGGACAACATGTTGGGGAGACCTGAGGGTAAAGGGGTCCAGGTGTTGCTGAGCACAGTTTAACCCTCCCAAACTCCTAACCATGAAACGTCTTCTGGTTTAAGGTCACTTTGGCTCCTCAGTCGCTTCCTACTTCATATTTCTACGGTGGATGTATGGAGTAAATCTCGTCCTTTTCGGGTTAATATTTGGACTGGTTATAATTCCAGAGGTAAGTGTTTAATTCTCCTTTCAGTAATATCTTGCCCAGCGCTTGACACAAACATGAGATGGATAACACAAACAAATATCTTATAACAGGCTTTAGAAAAATGAAACATATGAGGACAAAAGACTAAGCACAAAGACTGTTACTGACACAGAAGCAAAAGTTGGATTGACATCAGGAGACCTAAAACACTATCAAAGATCCTGCCCATCCAGCAGCTGAAACAGGAGCTCAAAAACCTAATTTAAGACTAGTTTAACATTTTGACTAAAGTGAGAAACATGACATATCAATCCTAAACACAAGATCTGGTATGCAAGACCCATAAGAAATGGATTGTGCTCAGAAAGTAATTAAGAACCCCTGGTTTGGGCCCTTTGAGGGGCATGTCCATGGAGCAGCAGCCATGGCACAGTCCTGCAGGAGGAGCTCTTGAGGGAACAGGCAAAAAATTTCCCAGCATTTTGCCAACTAACATTTGCTTGGGAAATAGCCCTTTTCCGTACTTCCAAATCAGATGATTCACAAGCAATAGTTTTATTTTTAGTTTTTCTATTTCTTGCTCTTCTTGGAGAAGGAAAAGGATCTCATAGCCAAATTTATATGATCATTTATTGAAGATTTTTTTAATGCAGCCATTACAGCTCTGGCTAAATTACTCAGTGCAGTATTTAAAGGCTGTGCAATCCACAGACAGTGGCATCTGTTCTGTTCAATGCAGAATTTTATGAAGCAAAACTGCAGAGCAGAGTCTCTCCTGAGGACCGTGCTTTTGTTCTCCTTAATGTGCTTGCTCACACTATCAAAAGGGAAAACTCAGTTTCCTCCCAGGATGAAGAGACATAACCATTAGCACTGAACAATATAAATGTGTTTTATTAGGAACTATGCATATGGTAGAAGCCTTCGTCTCTAAAGTATGCATACTGTTACTCATTGCCTACTGAGCTGTTACGATATGGAGAATAGCTGGGCAATAAACATTTAATCATAAATTATTTTGAATGTAATTAGATAGCCCTAAAAAATAAGTGATGGTTATATGCTAGGACCTTTCTAAGCTATGAATGCTAATGAGATATTTTGGGATAAGCAGCAGTCAGAGTCTGCTTGTAAATATACTAACTCCATAGCCCTTTGCCATTCTCTCTCTGGACTTCAACAGCTGATGGACCAGCTGCAAGACCTGCTTTGCATGGTGCCATCAGGACAGGCAGTACCATTGAAAGTGTTCTTTGCATCTTTTTGTCGTATGCTTTGTGCCCAAACCTAATTGCCTTCTACCTCACCTTGAGAACGTCTTCCAATTCAAGACTATATAATACAAAATACACTGCAAGCTCGACCCAGTGCTTTTGACTCCTCTCAGAGGAGGAGCCCTGCATAAATAGATGAAACTAATCCCTTTACTGCCTTAGACCCATGAAGTTCAATCAAAGAACTTCTTGCTAAACTAAGGACATTTCAACTGAAGCTGTACATTGAAGGATACAGTTCCTCCTTGGCAAAATATTTCCTGTGCAATGGATGTGGCCAGGGAAAGGGAAATCCTCTGGTTATTTGGATGAAATTAATTCTAAATATTTTAAACTGCTGCTTTAGTATTAAGAAATAAAATACATATTAAAATCAACAACAACAAAAAAAAAGAAAATCAGCCAAAAGCAAACCAAAAGAGACTCATTATGAAAAAGAACTGTAAAATCTGTTTGGTGTGTATACTACACATCCATCACTGTTATTAATGTTCTCCAGGTCCTGATGGGAATGCCGTACGGGAGCATGCCAAGGAAAACTGTACCCCGGGCTGAACAAGCAACAGCTATGGATTTTTCAGTACTTTGGGATTTTGAGGTAAGCACATGAGTGTCAATCATAAAAGATCAGTTGAATACCTCCTAAAACCCTTCAGAAGTTAGTAGTGCT
The DNA here is from genome assembly GCF_003984885.1 of Neopelma chrysocephalum. Classification (NCBI taxonomy): domain Eukaryota; kingdom Metazoa; phylum Chordata; class Aves; order Passeriformes; family Pipridae; genus Neopelma; species Neopelma chrysocephalum. The sequence continues at coordinate 12,244,883 of NW_020897695.1, read as the reverse complement.
ACAAGGATAAATTTGTTCTAAGGTACACCAGCACCTATTTTTTCCAGAAGCTAAAGACACCTGTCTTTTGCTGCAACAAAATCTTTGTGGACGCCCAGAGATTTCTGGCCAAAACAGCATGTACACATGCAGACACTTGCATATGGATTTGAATAACTTCCATATACAAAAGTGCTGGCTGGCATACATCACACATGTGTATGTATACACAAAAGCCATTTTGCTTCCAATTCAAAAGGCAGCCAAAGGCAGCCAGAATGAAGGTGAAAGGCTGGAGTTGCTCCAAACTAGGCAGCTAGAAGGCGACTTCAAGCTGTGGACCCCTTTCATGGGCAGGGAGCACCTTGCCAGACCACTGAACTTGCTCATAGCCTCAGAAAGAGGATTGCTCCTCACGTAGGTGCCCTCCCTGTTCTCCTGATGTATTTATATGAGCCTGAAGCAGGAACCAAAATTTATGATTTGCACCCAAAGGGAAAACCCAAGTTTTCAGCCATCTGTGAGTGCTTGGGCTGCAACAGCAACTCACCTCCCACCCCAGTTACTTTGAAGAATTAGGCCAAAGAGATTAAGTGTTTTTACTGGGCAGCTCAAAAAAAGATGTGCGCAGGGAGTGAAGAGATTCTGCTGTGACCAATACTTTGGGATCTGACTTTCAAAGTTGCTACTTCTGGAAATATTTTTTTAATGTTTGTTGGCACTGGCCCACATGTTACAGGCACGGGATCCAGTCCTTCTGTAATAAACCCCATCAAAATTTCCTTACCTAAAAAAACCCAAACCAAACCAACCAACCAAAAAAACCACAACCCCCCCAAAACAACACCCCAAACCCTACTTTATTATAAGCCAGATTATTTAAAATAGTTTATTAAAAAGGCTTCAAATACTGATGTCCAGGAACCTATCAGGGCCAGGCCTTCATTCACTCCCCATTTTCTGCTGAGGATCCTTTTAGCTCTTCCTCTCCTAGCCCTTTCACCTACAATCCAAAATTCAGGGGTGAATAATGGACATTTTTAATAGCATTGCACTGAATGAAAAGCTCATTTTAGTAGTGCACTGTAAAAATACAAGAGGCCTCATTTAAACTCATTAATCCAGAAAAAAAAGCCCAGGCAAAATAAAACCCCCAAACAAACAAACAAACAAACAAATCTGAAGGAGCGCTGCTGAACTGCAGCTGCTGATTCTATCTGTGAGACCATAAGCTGTAGATATAGCAGTAAGGAAAATTGCCTCTGGACGAGTCTGTACCCTTGCATGAAAGGCTGGCTCCTATGACCTGCCAGTCTCCCGCCTCACTGAGGTCTTGATCCTCTGAACCCCTCTGCCATACAGGTCTCCATCCAGTACCCATTCCCTTGCTGCCTGACCTAAGGGAGCAACTACACAAACTTGAGAGGCCGTCTCCTGCTATGGGGCAACAATGTACACTGATACCCTCTGCAGCCAGGAGATGTCAAATGAAGCCCTTTGCAGAGGCTTGCCCTTTGAAAATTAATAGATGCTTATTCCAGCATGCTCCACAGGAGAGGTGCGATGGGGAAATATATCTCAGAGCAGGCATAAAATGAAGAGTCAATACTCTGATCCTGAAAAATACCTTTCAAGAAAGAGGAGCTCAGGAAATGTATGCTTTGGCAGCAAGGAGGTCACACCATGGATTTTTAGAGGAGTATAAAGAAATAAATCTCACTGGGACATCGTGTCTCACAAATGGAGTTTAAAGAACATACTGGATGATGTAAGCAGAGAAACTAATTTTTCAGTCCCCAGCATTTGATGAATCAAAAAGACAAAGGATTGGAAATTAGAAGATGAGAAACAAACTTCACTAGTGCCTTCCAGGGGCATTATATTTTACACGGCTTTTTTCACCACACCTCCCTAGCAGACATTATGTATGACAGGCTACAAGCCCCAAGCAGCCGTTCGGTGGTGTGCCAGCCATGGGCTTCCTGTGTTTCCCCCAGTGGCCCAGAAGCACTGACAGGAAAACATGCAGAGTGGTCCTGTACCTGTGGCACTGCATTTTGTGCAATGCAAACACATAGCTAACGTGGCACCCAGGGATACCAAAGATTTTTATTACATTAGGAAAGAAAAACCTAGCACTTTGGGGGAGCTTAATTATTTAAGTGAAGGTGGCCAAATACTGGAAGAGAGGCATAGAAAGGTTGTGGAATCTCCATCCTTGGAGATTTTCAAAGCTCAGGTGGACACAGCCCTGAGCAACAACACTTAGTTTTGCAATTGTCTCTGCTTTGAGCAGGGGGATTGACTAGATGGCCTCCAGAGGTCCCTTCCCACGTAAACCATTCAATGTCTCTAAACAAGATCCATTACACAGCCTCTGATATGAGCTTCAAGTTATGTCTCAATTTTGGTCTTTGCAAAGGCTTGATGAGAGGGTAGATTGTTCAACTATCATGGTCAGATTGACTAAGTACACTTAATTAATAAGCTAAAAGACAACAAGCAAAAAATAGAGAAGTACAATATGTAATGATACACATCAACTTAGATGAGATATAACAGAAAAATAGGGAGAGATTGCTAATGCCGGTTAGGAGGTCTGCACACTGGTTGAGTACCTAGCAGTTTGTACAGTAAAAAATAGGTCTGGAGACAACATGGTTGATATTTTGTCTGAGCTCTGCTTTCCACAGGAAAGTAATGCTTTGATTTTACTCTGTAGTTATATTTACTCTGCAGGTGGCAGCCAGTAAAAGGAACTAAATCTGCAAAGTACTAAGCGTGAGTTGCCTCCTACCTGAAAGGAAAAAATTCATATCATGGTGGGAAAGCCCTCTGCTACAGCATTTCTATAAGATCCAAGTGTTTGATATTGGCTTAGAGAAGCAGGTGGGCCACAGCCACAAAGAGCAGTAAGGATGTTTTTCTGGGAGGGATGAAGCAGTGATGGATCAAAAATACGTTTTAGTTTTGAGCCAGTACCCTCTTACGTGCTCTCCCTCATCTTCCCTCTCTTAGGAAGATAACCTCTTAGGAAGATGGCTCTCAAAGGTGATAGGGCACCAAACAGACAAGAATGAGACAGTAAAAATTTTCCAAGTTGGTTTTCCTTGTTTCAAATCTTCAGTTTTCACTAGAAATCTCTTTCCTGCAGAAGAAAAGCTTTGCAGCTTATAGAAGATTGCTTTTGCTTTTCCTCCAGGGCTACATCAAATACTCAGCACTCTTTTATGGCTACTACAACAACCAGAGGACAATTGGCTGGTTAAAATACAGGCTGCCAATGGCGTATTTCATGGTTGGGATCAGTGTATTCGGCTACAGCCTGATGGTTGTTATCAGATCGTAAGTAAGCTGACATTGTCCTCTCTGCAAAACCCACCCAGATGTGTCTAGCAGCTGGGTCCTCTTCCGTGGGCACAGCTCATGACTTGGTCCAGCCTTACTGGATGGGTGGAAAGGGGGCTGTGTGCCTGTTGTTTTCAGGCATTCGGCCTCCCCATCCACCACCCTGGCTCTGGTGGGCTGGGCAGACCTGGGCACTCTCCTGCCTCATCCGTGTACTCATGTGCACTATTTTGAACCCTCTCATCTCCTACTCCAGCCATCTTCTTCCTTCTCCTCATCTCTGTACCTCTTTAACCCTTCTTTCAACATTACTACAGGGCCATCAAATAGGTAGATTTTTTACATGAAGGAGGATGTCACTTGCAGTAAATTTCCAAGGTTCCTTTTCCATTGTTTCATTGCAAAATAAACATTCCTGAAAGCCAGTGTGGGTCACACAGATGGCGTAAGGGCTGTGGAAAAGAGCCAAATGCTACCAGACTGTGTCCCTAAACCAATCAGTGGAGCTTAAAAGTGGCCACAATCTCTGTGCCCCTCGTGCACTGTCCCCAAGCACCAGTGAGACTCCTGCAGCTGAGGCACTTGTCACTGCTGAGATGGTCTCTGCAAAGTCCAAAATAAAAAAATAAATCCTCCTATCTCTGCCTGAATGACACACCATGCAAAGGTCTTCCTTTCTTTGGAAGAAAGAATAAGTCCACGGATTTGTATCACTGCTGAAACATGCCCTATTGCTGTGCAGCAGAAAGAGCCTCTTGAGCCTTTGGCTTGAGTGGGACATGGGGATTTTCTGTACATTTGCCATGAAATTGCAGCATCTGTTGTCTTGCCTTCCTTGAGGGACTGGTGCTAGAACTCTAGTGGGACTTATAGAAGGATTTCAGGAATCAAATAATAGAGAGGAAACAGCAGAAACCATATCTGCTCCTACGCTGGTTAGCAAGAATAATCCTTTTTCTCTCCCTGCATTACTTGCTGCAGGCTCTTTGGCTCCAGCATTGTGCAGCAAGTGAAGTCTCACTAAAACTTTGTGCTGCAGTGGGTGTATTGTACAGCACCAGGGGGGTTTTACTAAATTTAGCTAACTAAAGGTAGCCATAATCATATACTGTAGCCTAGGACCTGGAAACACCATAAATAGACTTTCTTTAGGTACTAGCTGGTGGAAGCAATCCTTAACCTCTTTAATCACCCATACTAGTTTTTTTCTATATTACTGTTTTTAATACAAGATCTGCATAGCCCTGAAGACACCATTTGACAGTAGTTCACTTTAAACTTGAGGTCTCATGGCACATATTAGTCACTCCAAAACCCCAAGAATGGTCATCCCACTCCATCTTACCCACCAGTAATCCACTGGTGCTGTTCTGCAAAGCTGAAGGAGACATAGTGGCTCTGTGAAACACTGTCTGACCTTGTCACTGCACACATCCTTATGCAGGATGGCACGCAATGCCAATGAAAGTACAGCAGATGGGGATGATGACAACTTCGTTTTCAGCTGGAAAATGTTCACCAGCTGGGACTATCTCATTGGCAATGCAGAGACAGCAGACAACAAGTTTGCATCCATCACCACCAGTTTCAAGGTAAACCTAATCAGCATTTCCTCATCTGCTTCTGGGGGTGCTCCCAGTGCCTGCCATGGCAGAGGTTTAAGGGGAAATCTGGGTACCTGCACAGCATCTCTCCATATGAACAGGTTATGGTGCTGATCCATGGCAGTTCCAGCTTCTGTGCCCTTGTCCCCCTAACTCTCTTCTTTAGGATTTAAAAAAAAATTGTGTTACTTTAGAGTGCAGTTCCCCCACCACATTCCCTTGGGACATGTCAGGCTATTTGCCATTTGATATCTTTCAGTCCAACCAGGATGCCTATATGAAGCTTAGTTTGAATTGAACATAAACTACCAAGATGAATATAGCCAAAATAGATTGGGATTGCATTTCATAGGGTGAGAAAACATCTGATATCGCCTTATAGTTGGTGCCGCAAGATATTAATTCCAGTTCTTTGAGCACCCCTGTTTTTTCAGGAGTCTATTGTAGATGAACAAGAAAGCAACAAGGATGAGAATATCCACCTGAGAAGGTTCCTGCGGGTTTTGGCCAATGTCCTCATCATATGCTGCTTGTGTGGGAGTGGCTACCTCATTTATTTTGTGGTGAAGCGCTCCCAGACATTTTCCAAAATGCAAAACGCGGGATGGTATGAAAGAAATGAGGTAAGGAAACTTTGCTTCCAGTTTTCTGCTGAGATAATTTGCCTTGGACATCAGCATAATCGTTGCCACAGCTTGAGGACAGCATTCAAGGCAGAGAGATTCGCTACCAGAGTTCACTAGTCCCCTTCAGTACCTTTGCACTTCTTGTAGCTGGGAAGCACATTGGTCTCACTGAAAGTTTCTAGGACAAATTAACACCTCCTGCAGAGAGGGAAAAACAGTCTTACAGTAAATCACAATAAGAATCAATGGCTCTTTGGCACTTACAACACCGACCATCATCTTAAGAATCAAATTGCATGTTAACGCTTACAAAGTGTTGTATTAGAAAGCTCTCTGGGTGTTAGCAATGTCCATAATCAGACATAACTCTAATCCTTATTGTCCACCTTGAATTATGGGAATAAGACTTTAGAATCTGCAGAAAAATTGCAGTAGTCAAAATTTTTCTGTGTCTGATTTTGGAATGAAAAGTTCAAACCTTCAAGCTCTTCACACACACACAAAAATGTCAACCTCTGGAAAGCTTTAATTTCAATGTATACTACATTATCATGTATTTATATATCAAAGCCAAATTAAATCCAAAGCCGTGCATTTTCACAATTCCTACGGAAAACTTTAGCAAGACAGCACCTGCTCTCAAAATGCTTTGATTTATTACAGCGAACTTTTCTGGTGATAACCTGCTAACTTTCTGGCGATAACCTGAGATCTAAAAAAAACTGTTCTGGGTACAATTTCTTGTCCTGGAAAGAAAAGCACAAAGAAGAGACCTGTGAGTCAGAGACTGACTGCACCTGTACAAACAAAGTCCTCTACAGGCTAATGGACACTGTAGGGCTGTAAAAAAACATAGAGCCTGTAAGTCATGCCTGAGCTAACCGTGACTGGCCAATGACATCACTGACCACAGTACAACTTATTATCTCGCATGATACAGAGGAACAAAGATGCCACTAGGACATGTTTTCCTGAGCTGCAAAACTGAGTCCTTGGTGTGCTTCCATTCAAATCTGTAAATACATATTGCAAAAGCAAAGGTGCTGAACGTGGAAAATAAACTTTAGCATCAACTAATTATCTTTAGGCACAGAGGCCAGTCTTGCGCTTCCTCCAAAACTAAAATAAGAACCTCGGAGCTGATGCAAGCAGTACTACAAGATACTTGAGGAACCTAAATATTCATGAGGCTGGACTGACAGGGAACAAATCCTTCAGAGCTTTGAGATAACAGCAAAAGTGCTCCTGCAAGAGCAAGTCGTGCAACCCAGCCCTGAAGTCTGACACTGTGCTGCCTGCACACTAAGCAAAGCCAGAAACTGAGTTTGCTTTGATTCCCTCCCCTTCATAAATACTTCAAAAATATCCAACCAGTTGCCAGCGGCCCCCGCTCTGGTTGAAGTAAGATAGTCACTGTTGTTACTACTAGCAGTTATCTTGTTTTCCTCATGTGGCAGGTTGAAATTGTGATGTCCTTGCTGGGCATGTTTTGCCCTCCACTGTTTGAAACCATCGCTGCACTAGAAAATTACCATCCCCGCATTGGGCTGAAATGGCAGCTGGGGAGGATCTTTGCACTCTTCCTTGGGAACCTCTACACGTTTTTGTTGGCCTTGATGGATGATGTCAACGAAAAAGTAAGAACTGAGCCAAAAAGCCATGTCCACTAGCATTTTCCAGAGTTGAGGGTGAGCACATCTTGTCCCCACAGCCTGCAGTCACAATCACCGCCTTCGCAGCAGGTGCTTCCTCTGTCCCCAGTCCTCATGAGCATCGTCTGCAGTGCCCCAGGGAGACTCACCAAGCAGAGTCTCCAGCTTCTCTTTACAGCCCTGAAAAAAGCATGGTTATTGTCTCCTATAATCACAGCATGTTAGGGTAATTCGATTTTTTTCTCCATCAGACACTGTGTGCAAGTTCTATTAACACAGACCCCAAGGATATAGTTTATAATCCTCTTTCCCTGCCTCCCCTCTTTAACATTATCCTGGTAGTGTGTTGTGGGCAGATAACTGCAGGAAAGGATAAACGTCTAACTGATCCACAGAAAAAATTACTCTGTTTTAAGCTGAGAAGAATTAGAGGAATTTGAGGTGTTTTGCTCTGCCCTGAAAAATTATGAGGAATGTGAGGAAGGAGGACTGGATAGAGGCTCCCTCTGCACACAGTAGTCTTGAAAGAGGTCTGACTCTTCCATTTGTGGGGAGGAGGTTGCTTGCTCCCCAAAACTCATAGAGTCCCAACCTGTTCTCGGTCTGGAAGGGCTGCTGCTCCCCTGCTCCTGGCCAAGGGAAGGAGCTTCTGTGCTATAGCCAGACTGTAAAATCTGTTGTAAGCAGATCATTATATGATGGGTAGTAACTGGTAAGGGGGAGCCCAATGCCTTGGATTTCTCCAAACACATCCACTGAGACCTCTATTTTGTGATGTTTTTAGCCACGGGGGTCTCTTTATTGCAGCTGGCGGAAGAGGACGTGGTAAAGAACATCACGTACTGGACACTGCTTGGCCACCACAACTTGTCTGTTGGGAATGACAGCACTGCTACACCACCTCCCCTTGACCCTGCAGATGTGCCCAGGGGACCCTGCTGGGAGACAACCGTTGGCATCGTAAGAAATTTGTTATGTAGCAAGTCTCTGTGTTGGTTTGGGGTGGTTCATTTTTTTGCTTTTCTTGTTGATGTCTTTAGCATTTCCAGGCTTGAAGTTTTCCTTACAAATGACACGCCTTTTGCCTACTCTCATATAGCAGCACCAAGGCAATGCAAGTTCTTGGCCATGGTTCTCAAGCCTTGGTAGTGAAATCCTCAGCTGAAGCAACCAGGGCAGACACAGCTCTGCAGCACTTGCCAGGAGGAGCACAAAAGGCTGGGTAGTCTGCAGCCATGCCTGCATCACGTTCTTGTTCAGATCATGACTGTGCCTTTGAAGCAAACTGCTCTTCTCCATCTATTGCTGCACTTCATTCACATTGCAGAGAGGCTCTGGTGCAGGAGTAAAACCCAGCCAGACGACACGCCTCAAGGGAACTCCTGACATGTCCCAACCCATAACACGTGGTGAGGCCATGGAATGAAAACAAAATTAGGCAAAAGTAACCCCCTTGAAAGGCATGCAGGGTGGCCTTCAAGTCCTCAATTTCACCACCCTGCATTTACCTTGCACCAAGAAGTTCAGCAGCCACACTATGCACAGCTTAAAGAGTAAAAGCAATTGTTTATTGGCTGACATAGTTAGGGCTTGCCAAGCTACGAGGCTATGCATTCCTGTGCACACACAGCGGGTCTTCACTAGCTGAGTGGTTTTCAGTCGAGTGGGAGAAGACCCACCACCGTCACTCCTCAGAAAGGGCTGATCCTCAGTGCAACTGAGCTGTTTTTTTCCTCTCCAGACTTTTAAACCTTTTCTTGTGTCTTTCCTTTAGAATCCTTGGGATACCGGTTATCTCCATCTGACAAGTGTTACTTCCACCTGCAATTTTACCTTTTTTGTCTTTCACATCTCCCTTGTCTACACTTACTCATAGCTCTTGTTTACAACTGAGTATTTTCCTCAGGAGTCCATGTGAAGGTCAAGGAGCTGAGCCATACCAGAGCGATGGACAATCAAAATTACTCTTGGTGTATGTGTATATTACACCAGCATTATTGCTGGCATTAACATTCTGCTCCAATTTTATGAGCTGCCACAGCATACAAGCGCAGTCAATAATGCCAGCAGCAGCTATCAGGTCTAACAGCTGTAACGGAGCTTGTAGTTCCCAAGCACAAAGGTAAAGCTTAGGCACTGCCGAGTGTTTGAAAACAGGCAGGGAGTTTGCTCGTGCTATGCTTTTCTGAAGGTAACTGTCATATAAAGACAAATGGCCTAACAAAAAATACAGTCCTGAATGCGCTACTGAAATTATATGACATAAATGGTTTTTTTCCTTCTTTTAAATTACAGGAGTTTGTGAGGCTCACTGTGTCCGATATCCTTGTGACCTTCATAACCATTCTGGTGGGAGATTTCATCCGAGCTTGCTTTGTGAGATTTGTGAATTACTGTTGGTGCTGGGACCTAGAGGCTGGATTTGTAAGTCAGTATCTTATAGCTGAGAAGATATAAGTAATTTAGGGCCATTTGGTCAAATGCTACAAATGAATTTGTTCTGAATGCTTCCAGTGGTCCTCTGGTCTTGTCTGATAATTTCATTGGTGTAGATAGTATCTGCATCACTTTGGATCAATCAGTTCCATCCCCACCTAAGGACTTTAAAACATGAAGCTGAGTTAAAAAAAATAATCTGTTATTCATTCAGTTGTTATAACTCCAAACCTTTGGGCCCTTCTATACCTCTTCTCAAAGCCCCAGAACTTCCTGTTCATTGCCCACCCTGCAGGCAGTAACCTGCTTTACTCACAGCACCATCTTCTGATCGATGCTGGAATCTGGTGTTACTTCTGCTGCAGTGGAGGAAGAAGCATTTCCTTGCCCTCTCATGTATGTGTAACTCACAACAGCACTGGACTCTTCGATATTCCTAAAGGCTACATTACCAAAGCAGCCAGTACTGCAGCTACACAAAACACAGAAGAAAATAATGGAGGGGTGGAGGGAAGTCCGTTGTTTCACATAAGAGGAGACAAAACCAGATGGATTCAGAGAGAGATGGAAGTACCTTGCAAGATTACAAGTAGATCAGTACACCCACTCCCTAGCTGTCCTACTGGGAGTGGTCTGGAGAACCTGTTCTGGACCTGCCACTATTAGCACCCACATCAGACAGTTACAATACTGCTCTATATGGAGCAACCTATCACCTAGCACAGAGTAAAAAGTCACCAAATACCCACCAGGTCATATATTCCCTCATATTTCTCTCCCTTTGCCTATATTTCTGTTCTTCAGCAGCTTGGACCTGGGTACATGGATATATCCAGCATAGCATTTGCCCTCCAGTTCATCATTATCACCATCTAAACATCCAGTACTTTACCATGGTGGAACTGTAAGTCCATAACCAGACACACCAGCTGGAGTTTAAACCTAGTCCCATGCCATGGCTCCTTTGCTTGCAGCTGGCATTATATTAGCAGGGAGAGATAAAAGCAGAGCAGCTCTAAGCACCTCCATATATCTTTCCAATTTTCAGCAAGCCAAGAGAGAAGCAGCAGCCCACAGCACAGTAGCTCCAATTCTGCCTTTGCCACAGTGCTGCTGGTCATTCAAGCAGTATGCACACAGCGGGAGCCCTCCCAGGAATTCCTTCTTACCAGCTTTAAATAAGCATCATATACCCAGCAGAAAACAAAAGCAGGTACCTCTAGCAACAACACACTTTCCTTTCTTTTCCCATACAGCCGTCCTATGCAGAGTTTGACATTAGCGGCAATGTTTTGGGTTTGGTTTTCAACCAGGGAATGATTTGGTAAGATACTTTTTTTTCCTTTCTTATTTAGAAAACCTGTCAGTGGAGTTAGAAAGCCAACTGGATAAACCTTTGGGTTCTGGTTTTTCTGATTGTTTGGCTTTCTGTGCTTGACTATAGAAGTGAAAATTTAAAAATGCCAGCTTACTTATCCATGTGCTGGGGGTAGACTTTAGAAAGGGTTTGGGGGGAATCACGAGGTTACACACCATTGGAAGGGTGGGCATAGAGCCAGCTAGATCAAACTGGGCAGGAGGAGCATGTCACAGAACTGCCCCAAGGGAGGGCAAATGGGAGCTGCTTTGCCCTATTGTGGCAGCACCAGAGGCAATGGGCAACAGGACAGAGCACCCTCACCTACTCTGAGAGGAAAGTTCCTTTTGCCATGGACTGATAATTTCTTCCTGTTACAACACTACAACATCTCCACACATGTAAGAGAGTCTCTCTGTACAGGTTAGATTCACCTGACATTTTCCAAGCTGTCTCAAAGCCATTTTTGTCACAAACTGAAAAACCTTCTTTGCAATTAAGAGTCTCAGTCCTCACTGATCCTCAATGCATGGGACCATACCCTAATAAGGATGCAGGTGGCTTCTCCTCTGGGAGCACGGGGTAGCATAAAGCCCACTCAGACTTCATTTGTGGGCACACTTGCCACCACATGAACAGTTGTTTTCCTGCTTTTGAAAACAGAAAACCTTCCAGCCTGTCAAAAAACAGCACCTGTCCTTCTCTTTTTCTTTTCAGGATGGGATCCTTTTATGCGCCAGGGCTCGTGGGTATAAACGTGCTGCGCTTATTAACCTCCATGTATTTTCAGTGCTGGGCTGTTATGAGTAGCAATGTCCCTCACGAAAGAGTCTTCAAAGCATCCAAGTCTAATAATTTTTACATGGGACTGTTGCTGTTGATCCTATTTCTCAGCCTCCTGCCTGTGGCTTACACCATCATGTCCCTGCCTCCCTCCTTTGACTGTGGACCATTCAGGTACTAGCAAAACACCAAAAAGGACATTTTTTTGCTCTGGGACATGGGATTATTTTTGTGAAGTTAGAAGACCTGGACTCCAACAGAGGTGGTGAAATGCCTCCTTTCTCCATCAGCTTAAATCCTTAGCAATGTGAGGCAAAGGGTCATGTCCAGCTGTGGGGTATAAACAGTCAGCTGGGAGCACTGAACCTCCTCCTGTCTCCTGTTTTCCTTTGCTACATGATTCCCAGTGTTTCCACCAACACACACCAATGAAAGCACCAGAGGACAGCAAGGTGCAGCCCCCAGAAAAAAAAAAAAATTAGGAGCATCCCTAAGGCTCTCTGGAACATTGTGGGAGCAAAATGAGTCCAAACACTCCTTCATAAAGATAAGAACTCCCACAGCATGAGATTTTGTGTGTTGACTTTAGCTGGAAAATAGCAGGAAAAGGAAAGGGGTGGCCTGAAGAGTTGCAGCTTAAAAAAAGAAAGTTGTAGGTTTGGGTTTTTTTCATTAAGACAGAATCAGCACTGCACAGAGCATTCAGTGGACTGGATTAACATGCCAATAAAGTCCAACTTGATTGAATAATGCCATTTCCTGGGCCTGCTGGATCTGACTCAGCAAGGAGCCAGCTTGGAACAAATTGTTCTTGTAGATGCAGTGTTTTAGGTTATCTGCTTGCTAACAGAGAATGACAATAGAAAGCTAAAAGACTCGGGGGAGAAGGCAAGAGACCAAAATACCCTTAGTTCTATAACAAGGACAGGTGTCAATGAGTAATGTCAGAAGATCTGACAAGAAACTTGTTGCAGGCATGCTATCATTTGGAGATGACTAATCTGCAATGTGAAAGAGCTATTTCAATTCCCAATCAACCCTTCAAAAGCCACTCAGCCTGATTCAGACCCTGGCACACCACTCAGCTCGACTGAAAGCTCAGCTCTCCCGAGCGTCTGGCAGTTGATGAAGTTGGGATACTGTTTAGCCAAGTTTGCCTTTATTGACTCTCATCATCAGGACAGAGTCCAACACCCTCCTGTGTGGAATCCTGCAAGCTCCCAAGAGGCAACAAGCCCTAAATAGGAGGAATAGTACTGATAGGGTTGAATTCCCAGACCCAGAGATGTTGGGGAGAGAAGAAGGTCGATTGCATAATCCAGCCTTCTACAGATTTGTTCTCCTTTCATACAGAATACTCTCATCTGCTTTATCAATCCGGTTAGAAATTACTCTTTCAGTGAGTTTCCTATTAAGCAATAATCACAGCTTGCTATTTTTGTCATTACTTAGCAGCTCTTCAAGTTGGCTCATTATTTCAGAAAGCAGGAATTTGCATATGGAAAGTCACGAAAAGGCCATATTTAACAAGACATTGATCAGAAATGTATAGTTACTGCAGTCTGTAGTTTTTATGTATTTCAGGAGGGTAAACAGTCAGAACTCATAAAGGAGTGACATGTGGAAATAAATGAGTGAGTTGGCCTAGCAAGGTTTGTTCTTATAATCAATGGGGGAAGGGAGGGAATGAATGGACCAACAGATAATCTAAAATAAGGCATTTTAAAATCCTTGGTGGCTTGAGCTGATGCTCACTGAAAGAGGGATAAAGCATGCTACTTAGCATCATTAGACTGAATGGCTTTCTACAGGAAATATCTACACTCCTTAACTGGTTGTTTGTCTTTCCAGTGGGAAAAAAAGGATGTATGACGTCATTCAAGAGACCATAGAGCTTGATTTCCCACTTTTTGTTGCCAAGATCTTCAGCTATGTGGCAAATCCAGGACTGATCATACCTGCAATTCTGCTCATGGTGTAAGTTTTCCTTGCAATATTACATGTCTGGGTTGGGGGAGAAGGTTAAAAAACAAAACTTCTGGGAGATTAGTGAGGTCTAAATACACTTTCTGCTGAGATAACAGTACAGATTGGGGCAGACATGCTCTCTACCCCCCTCACCTTTGCCTAACCCAATTTCCCCAAATTTAATTACCTGACCCAATTAAACACAACTTTGTAGATGAAACACATTGCTGATAGAGGCCCTGTAGATATCAAAGCTGTCACAGCTTCCATATGAAAAATTTTCTGTAGCCAGCAGGAAATAAATGGACAGTCTCAGCCTGGTGCTTCTGGAGAAGCAATTTCTGTCACAGCTGGTGGTATTTAGAGCACAGCCACAACAAGGCATTAAAAATTTACATGTTCCAAAATGTGAAGAATTGTCAGTTTTGTTGGGGTGTTTAGGAGTTTTAATTTTTTATTTTCCAAATAATACATCTGGAATTTGTTTCAGTGCCATTTGATCATTTCAGCTTTGAAATCACTCTTAAATCCATAGCACCTTCAGCAGTACTAGGATCAGGGCAGTTCTCTCTTTTGTTTTAAAGATATTTTTGCCATTATTATCAAAGTTTCCAACAGCTATCAAAGTAAGTAGGAGAGCTGCGGCCAAATTCTATAGGCAGATTTTAGACTAATCAATGGGAGAAAGGGACAGAACTGGGGTGCCTATTACATACAGAGCTTGCCGCTCGACTCCTCCTGGGTCATCCACACACACTGGAGGTGGGCCTCTGGGCTGATCCAGTACAGCTTTCCTTGGGCACAGAGATGCTTCATTCTGAATAGTTACGCCGAAGGTAATGCCATTAAATTAAATCAAATACAAGTTCCCATTGTTACAAAGTTTCTTACAGAAACAACCTGAGAAAAATCCCAATTAAACTTAAAATGACATGTCATCCCTCTACCTGACTCAAGCTACTTACTCATTTTAACCTATAAAGGATGATCATATACTGTGCAGACAGATCCTACACTTAGAAAAATCAGATCAGATACATGCAGGAGACAAGAAGTCTCACACCACATCCCTAGTATGGCCAAGCATATTATCGAGTTATAAACTCTATTCCTGTGGGCTTCACAGTAGCACTGGCAGATGCTATTGCAAACATGAGATGAAGACTGCAGAACTAACACTTTCCAAATGGACCAGCTTTACAAAAGGGCTGTAGGCCAGATTTCTGAGGTTTTGATGCAACCCCCAAAAAAGGTGATGGGAGAGCAGTAATACCTTTGAAAATAATGTGGTTTTTTCAGTTACAATCTCCTGCCCTGTCCTCCACTGACAGCTGGGACAAGGAACAGCACCAATCCAGTTTATTTGTTGATGAAACACTTTTTATCACCCCTTCCCAGTCTCGGCTATTCCCACACCACATCCTTACCATCAGTCCATTTCTCCTTGAGACACCATTTTGTCTCTGCCCTGATTCCTCTCTGAAAACTAAGAGATACTTTATGTCCACACTACCTAAAACATTCTCCTTTCCCACACAGATAAACTGCCTGTGCGGCCTTCGAGGATATTATATATTTGTGATTTCAACCCATTCAGCTCCGAAGAGAGTCACAGCTCTAAAAAAGTGGTTTCCCCCGTGGTGCCTGGGCAAGTCAGACCTACAGCCCCTTGGCAGTAGCTCTCACATGCCCCAAGACCATTGGATGTCTTGCAGAAGTACTGTTTTTTATCTGCATGCACACCTTGTGTGGGATAATCCCAGATGAAATCATAGCTACCATACAAGATTGTTTCCTAAGGCTTCAGTCCTTTTCTAGTCTCCTTTTCAGTCAAGTCCCCAGTTTCCTGCCTTGTCTCTGAAAATCTTCAATTTCCCCTCTGCTTCTGCTGTGCTGCTGACAGGTAGACAGGGCCAGGCTGGAGCTTGTCCTTACGCTTCCCCATCCAGCTTCCCAAAGGATTGAAACCAGGGAAATGCAAAAGCTTCATTTAGTCCCAATGGGCAGAGAACCACTCTCAAAGCAGCAGGCAAGGCAACCTACAATCCAGCCTAAGTAAAAATAGCCTCTACAATAGTGACAGGTGGATCGTAAATGGATGGTCTGTTGATTTTGATTGCAGACACTAAAAAAATGTCTTTTCCACTTCTGTGGAGTGAATTAAGTAATTTTCTCTAGCCATGATAAGCCCTTCTCTTTTTTCCAAGTCCAATCCAAAATGCATCTTCTATCTATTTCTGTTCTTAGCTCCTGGTCTCAAACAATGATGGGGTCCAGTGAATAACATGGGTGTCAAACTTACTGTTCTGCTTCTAACTGCCCAAGGACAAGGGAAATAGGAAATAAAGAGAAATAAGAAGCAGAGATATGGTATACACAGGCATATAGCCTAATTCCACTCAGGTTGAAAGAAGGATTTCAAGCCATGGCCTGCAGAGCTTTCTGGCAGAAGCTAGAAGCACCTTACTGCATCAAGAAGAGGGGAAAATTAAAATTCCTGTGCAGACTAGAAAAGGACAGTGACCCGCACTCTCCCCCGATCTGGGGAAGCAGTAAATCAGAGAAGAGAGGAGTCAGGGTGTCGTGGTTTAAGCCCATATGGAAATTAAGCACCACACAGGCACTTGCTCATTCCCCTCTCTCTACCCCCTTCCCCCAGTGGAATGGGGAGAGGAATCAAAGTAAAACTTGTAAGTGAAGAACTTAGTGAAAACAAAGTAAAATACAGTAATAATGGTAAATGATAATAATAATGATAATAAAAAGGAAAAAACAAGTAATGCACAATACAATTGCTCACCACCTGCTGACTGATGCCAGACCCCATTCTGGGTAACTACCCTCAGTTTATGTACTAGGCATGGTGTTCTCTGGTGTGCAATACCGCCTTGGCCAGTTTGGGTCACCTGGCTATGCTCCCTATCAGTTTCTTTTGCATACTTTCTCACTGGCAGAGCATGAGAATTAAAAAAAAAAAAAAGTCCTTGACTTAGGATAAACATGACTCAGTAAAACCCAAAACATCAGTGTGTTATCAACACCGTTCTCATTCCAAATCCAAAACACATCACGGTAAGAAATTAATTAACTCTATCCCAGTTGATAGAGTTAACAGCTCAAACATGAGGGTGCATCTGCAGGCCCATTTTAGAGGGAAGTAGACCTAAAGAACCCCATTGAAAATGGATAAACTCCATTTGCTAATGCTTACTCCATTCCTCAGCAAAGTTTACAGCTGCTCATGTTGCAGCTTACAGTCAGACCAAGATCTGGCTTTGCTCTGCCTTTTTTGGGAGCCAGCACTAGCAGTGCAAATCAGAAATTCAGTAATAAATCCAGCACACCTGTAGGACCTGCCCAGGATATTGGTGTGCGCCTTGGAGGATCACACAGACTGCCTCATCATTGCTTGGACAACCCAATCCAAACATGTCTGACTCCTGCAGATTTGGACTGCACCAAAGGCATGCCCACCAAATCACCTTTCTGGGCACTGTCCCTTTCCCCTCTCCCTTTCAAGATCCCTTCAGGGCAGTTCAATCCTGAACAAGCACAACCTCCCTTAAGCAATAAATCTGCAATAAGCCAAGGACAGAGGAAACTCAGGCTTAGCCTGGAGGCAGACTGGGCTTATATCTCATAGTGTTTGGGAGAGGGACCTGGTGAGCTCATGCTCTTCCCATCAATGCAGGAGTCTTCAGGGGAGGAAGCCCTGGTGGTTGGAGGCAATACTGGACACTAATGCAAATGGTGAGAACGGGCTGAAAAGGGACTGGAAATGGATTTGCTCAGTTACTCAGTGAACTTGAGTAACCAGCTCAGAAACATAGTACATGGCATCCCAGATGGCTTTGAATAGCCAGCTCTAGTTATCTTTATGAAAACAAGGGTGCTCCAGGCACTTACATCCTGGCTGGTCACAACAAAAAATGGCAGGGCAGCCGCAAAGCCCTGATTAAAAACTAATATTTTCTAGGCAATGAGCTTAATAACACTGAAGAAATAAAACTACCACATCTTTACAGAAGAACAAAAAAACAATTTTCAAGAGGACAGAAAGCCCAGTTCACCAAGATTGAGTTTTGAGGTAATGCTAGACAAAAGGAAGCAAATGTGTTTCCTCTACACAGACCCCTGTAAAAAGCCTCAAGAAAGGCCATCCTAAGTACCCCTTCCTGATCTCCCACCTGGAAACTTATATGCCATGATGTCTTGCTGGGCTTAGACACATGCACTCTGTTGATGAAATCCTGGAGCCTGGTTTGAGGATGCTGAACCTGGGCTGAAGCCACACAATCAGGTTATGAATTGTCAGGAAACCTTTTTTCCCCCTACTTTTTTTTTTCCCCCTTTTATATAAGAATTTTCTACTTTATTTAAAAAAAATATCAGCTATAGTGGTGAACTGAACGGCTGGTACTTTTCCTGGGAATGGCTTGAGCCACTGAGCACATGATTTTTATAATTTAGAAAAATAAAAGCACTCTAAAAAAGCATGAGAGACATTTTTTACTATCGAAATATTACTTGCTGGTGTCAGAGGTGGCGAGACAGACACAGACGCTTAGGCATGTTTTAAAACACAACCCTCTCTGCGCACCAAAGACTGGCAGCCAGCATGCCCTCTTCCATCCCCACTTGCCTTTCAGTTCCCTCCAGCTTGGCTTGGTTTTCCCTTGGTTTTGGCATGTCCTTTTTGGAGAAGAAGGGATCGAAACAAAAGCCAGTGGCTCTGCTCCAAGCTGGCTTCTGCTTGCCCTCGATTCCTGTCTTTGCTCACTCTCAAGGGTCCCTTCTGGGGATACAGGATGCAACTGGTTCTGGCAAAGGGGGAAAGAGGACTGTTCCTTGAGCATTGCTTTTCAGGAGAGGCTTCAGGCCCTGTTCTGCCACTATGTCCTGAGTTTCCTATTTTTTTCCTAAGGTCTCTGTGTTACCTGGTGCCTGTTCAATTTCAAGGCTGGTGCCTGGTTTCACCAGGACTGCTGGAAAGGAAGTGAAGGGAGACCATGGTTATTCAAGGTGGAGGCAGGAGGGCAGGGTTGTCATTTTTCTTCTGTTTGAGCAGAACTGAGCTACTGGATGGGCTCAGCGCATCTCAGTTGACCATGCCCCAAGGCAGCCTGAATATTTCCTAAGCCTTGAGCCTCTAAAAGCAGTTTGGAGATAGCTGGTGGGAAAGCTAGGTATTAGAAGGTAAGCAAAAAATTAAATGTTCCCTCCTGGTGAAACTTTCTCTGTCCCCTGATCCTGTCACTACAGCAACATGTTTCTTTTTCTAGCCTTGCCATCTATTACCTAAATTCTGTGTCTGAAGCGTATCAGCGCGCCAATGCAGAGCTGAAGAAGAAAATGCAAATGGTAAGTATTGATCTGGCAAAGTCATCCTTGAAATACATCTTTCAATTTTGATGTGTAACATATACTTTTAAATTACTCTTCACTTCTGAATACATTGGTGACAGAAGAAAAAGACATATTTTATGCTTGTTCAGTCCCCTCTGATGGCATTTAATGGCTAATTGCAAAGAATGGTCACATCCCATAATAGGCTGCTATTTCATACATCCAAACTACAGTTCATTTTCCTGTAAACTGTGCTTTCCACCTACAAAAATAAGTTACTTCAAAATTTGAGCAATGCTTCGGTGCCTGAGATTTCCCAGGGACAATGATAAGCCTATCAAAACTACAGCCAGATTTTGTACAAGTTGAAGAGCAATGAGCCATAAATAACAACATGGCAATAACAATATTTTTTACCAGTAATTCTCAAAACACCTTACAAAGGAGGCTGGCATCTGTCTCTGCTGGGCAAATAGGAAAAGCAAGGTACAGACAAATGCAATGACTTGAACTAGCATGGTAGGATTTGGACCTCATGGTATCCAGAACTGTGAGAGTTTGCAATATGTAGAGGACTGTAATACAGGGAACCCTGAACTAATATGAATAAGGTCTGGCAGCAGAACACTTGCAAAAGCACAACTTTGCTCAGAGAATGATTCTCAATAAGAAACAGTAAAGGTGTTCTGGTACCAGGGCTCACGCTGGTCTGGCAGTTTCCTCCAGAGCTTTCCTGGTGCTGTTTGGTATGACATAGATG
Organism: Neopelma chrysocephalum; assembly: GCF_003984885.1. Lineage (NCBI taxonomy): Eukaryota > Metazoa > Chordata > Aves > Passeriformes > Pipridae > Neopelma > Neopelma chrysocephalum. The sequence goes on along the minus strand of NW_020897695.1, from coordinate 12,225,024 downwards.
TGCCCAAACTACCAAGCCTTGCATCAGGAGAGGGCATGATGTCATCAAAGGACTGTTATCAGCCATTTTACCAGCACAGGGCAGGCTGCAAACCAAAGAAGTAGCCCATTTTTGCCACATAAAGCAAAACATTGCGTAAAGCAACATTAAAAGTGAGGATGTGAGCACTCAGAAATGAGACTCCATAAATTACATTCAAATGCTCAAATCCAAAATTGATCACTTGTGCACATAGTTTAAAATAAGTGCCTTGGTGCAAAGGGCATCCTCAAACATCACAAGAGTTGAACACGTGCTGCAGCACACTCGAACTTAAGGGCACTTGGTCTATTTCACACTGCCCAACCGGGGTGTGATCAGGGTTTACGGGATCACAAAGCAGGGCCCTTGTGCTACCAAAGGAACAGAAACATCTCAAGACAAGGACCTGCCTTTACATATCCTTGTCCCACAGGCACCTGTAGGTTTGCTGAGACAGCCAAGCCAGGCAAGAGGAGAGGTACACAGCAGAGCAGGGGAAAGGAAGGGTATTGGCACAGCCCTGCTGCTTAGGGAGAGAGGAATGAGAGCTGCCTGTTCATGGCAGGGATAGTCAGCAGTTGGAGCCCACCAGAGACCCCTGTGTGATAACCTGCTGAGCTCAGAGAGACCTCTTGTGGCTTTCCCCAAAGTCTGCCAGGTTTGCCAAGTGGATGAAGGCTGCTCTGTGGGTTGGGACCACTCAGCTGTAGCAAGGCCATGAGCTGCCCTGCATTCCATGGCTCCAGTACACAACAACTTCCATTGGCAAATAACTCTTTTTGGGCAAGGGATGGAGCTGGAGCAGAGTCCATCCAAAGTTTCTCACTGCATAAGAGAGGGCAGCCTCTCCCTTCCCTTTCCAGCATACTTGTTCTGAGCAGAAACAGTTATTTTCTTCCCTCTACCATCCAGAAGAAAATCTTTTGAAGACATAAATACATGCAAGTGAACCAAAGACAGCCCTATAGCCCATCCCTGCACTGCCATACCCTCCTCCTCTTCCTTTGGCATTTATCCCTGACACTCTCTCTCACAAGAGCTCCACATTTCAAATAAACCAAAACCACAGAGAGGACAGATTGGAAGTTGCAGAAACATGCAGACAGTCTGGTAGACCTAAACCATGTTACAAGCAAGTGCTTTGTCCTAACAGGAGCAGAACCATTCCTTCCCAGGCTCTCGTCCCCCTACCTGGGACATACTTTCTTTCCCAAAAACACTTGGTCACTGGACTAAGATTCAGCCCCTTGTACTTTGCAAAGAGATTGCATTCATACCAACAAACACTTAGCAGGCCAACCATGGTACCAGGCCACCAGTTCACAGATTATATCTGCAGTTTTAAACTAAACCCGATGTTTCTTGTTGATGCAGCAACGCGAAGAGGAGAAAAACAAAAGAAACAACAAAGCCACCACAAACCCCATGCTGCAAGATATGGAGGATTTACTTACACCAAGTACGAAGACTGAAAGTCACCCCAACCAAGAAGAAGGTAAAACACAATGTCTTCTCAATACTTCTGAAAAGGCTCATTGTAGCACCCAAATGATGGGGTAGGATTGAGAAACTGGAGGGATACACATTTGCAAGCTATTAGATGAGCATAACTAGCACAGACTTTTTCATTCACAGAAGTCCACCTGCCAATAGACACCCAGTAAAGGGACTTCCTAGATTGTGTCTCACACAGGCTTATCACAGTGTAGAAATTGTAATCCAAAGCTATAATTCACATCCCAGCCATTAACCATGCTGGTCATGAAACCAACAATTTATTCGGGGAACAATGCTTAAACTCCAGTGTTTTTTCTGGGCTGATGAGTTGAGTCAGGCACAGACTTTTTTCTGAGTTGAGGTTTTCATTGGAAAATTCATCATGAATGAGACAGAAGCTTTTCACAGGAGTGCATTGGTCTTAGGGCAAATAAATGCATGCTGTAAACTCTGCTGTGAGGGTCCAAAGAAGCAGGAGGAGGCACTGGCATCAGGATCTGGGCACTTTCAAGGAAGATGGATCCTCCAGGCTCAGTCTCAACCAGTCACTTCCTGACTGCCAGACCTCCTGCTCTCATTTGTGAGAAACGTGAAAGATTTTGATTCTGTCTTGATACAGATGAGGAAAGCAGACTAGTGCCACCATTAGTGGCATTAGCACCACTAGTGCTTACATTTAAATGGGCTGAGATGAGCTGGAAAGTTCAGAGTAACCCAACACAGATTCCCCTCTAAGCAGACCCAGGGCAATCATTTAGATTGAAATAGTGCTGGCAGTGTTTCAGGTGCACTGAAACTAAAGACTAAAATCAGCAGTTATCCATGACCACCCCATGACTAGAAGTGTACCAGCATGGCTGGTAGGATTATCATGTCTTATAAAAGCATCAGTAAGAACCTGCAAAAATGGCTTGGGCAGAAGAGACATGTACTGGCTGTTGGCTGGGGCTGAATGGTCTTACTTGTGGTTTCTTCTCTCAGACGCCCAAACACAAATCCCCAGACACTCTGATTATTGCACACAGAAGAAACAGCAGCCACTGGGGAGAGGACAAAAGGCAGTGTTTGCTCTCAAGAAAATAACATTCATAATCTTTGCTCTAGAAAAGAAAATGGAGTCTCCTGATAGAACCAGCCCTGTCAGGAAACCAGGCAGAGGAGCAGTCCCAGAGGGCAACCCCATGACTGGTGGGAGAGGAGCAGCATTCACCCCACCATCACACGTGTTTGTGACACAGCCACTGACACCGGGTGTCCGAGCACCATATCCTGGCCAGCCCAGGCCACGGGGGCACCCACTGGGACTAGTCCCTGGAAGAGGGAGAGGGCAGCCACGCTACTTACAGGCTGCTTGATAAGCTCAGCAATGCTTCTCCCATCTGACATTAAAATAGAGGTGCTGCATGAATTACTGTAGTTTTAGCAGGAAATTACGATTGCATGTTGCACATCCACTCGTGATGGTCTCTTATCTATCCAGCACTATCTAATACAGATTTGTTTAGACACTTAGTAGTACTTTGGATTTGTAACCTCCAAAGGCTGCGCTGATTTTGATCGCAAAGGAAATGCAAGGCAGTCAGAATGAAAATCAGCTGTGGCCCTGCTACACTGTTACCCACAGGACGCAGCCCTGTGGCCACTAACAGCAGCATTACAAGTGGTGGACTCGCTCTGGGGAACTGCCTATCAGTCCTTCCAAAGGCTTCTTTAATTAATAAAAGTGATGTGAGTTTACCTGTCATTTCAACAGAGGTGGTTTGGGGTTTTTTTTGCTGTCCTTCTACTCGAGGAATTAAGTATTCTTCCAAAAAAGTGAGTGTCCCAGTCCAGCTGCAAGCCAGCTGCTACTAGGAGTAGAGGACTCCTATTAGACCGGCAGAGCAGGAGGTTTTGTCAGCTGCATTTGTGATAGCTTTTCTCCAGTCTACCTGCTCCAAAGTGTCATATTTTTGTTTCAATCTCACCACCACTTTCTCTGGGTTCCTCTTTTCATAGTCTGTTAACGGCAGCTTGTACCACTATTTCAATCCCTGGATAGGATTCCTAGTCTAGCAACACCACCCAGCACAACTGAGAGACTAACAGTGTTTTGGCCTAGTTTCTGATTATAACCAGTTAGAAATTCCTGGTGCAATTTCAGAACAGTGTCTTCTATATCCACAGGACTTCCCAGAACCTGTGGCAGAGCTTCTCTGGGCTGACTTGCTCTTTTACACTTACAGTTTCTTCTTGTTGTTTACACAAACCCCCCTTGATCTAAGGCAGCTTAGATGTGTTGTTCTTCTTAAAATTGCTATAAAAAAAATGAACTTCTTCAGTAAAACCAAATCCATAACCATAGCTAGTAAAAATTCCACTAAAGCTGGGATATTTGGATTTAAAAGTTCTCACTTTGAATTTTTCCACTAAATGCCACAAATCTTGTCATATATGCTATGGTCAGGACAGGAAAGTCAGTAAACTATTTCTCCTCTATAGCTTGACAGAGCACAGAGCATTTGACCTTCAGCCTGGGAACATCCATCTTCAAGGAGCTGGGCAAAAGGGTCCAGTTAAGTCAGATATAAGGCAGGCTGAAACAAATATTCAGTTTTTCAGGTCCAAAACAACAAAAGTATTTAGGCATCTGATTCCTCACAGGAATTACAAGATTCAATATTGTGCTGTGCTTATCTGTTGATAGAGATCTAGCTTGTTTGTTGATGTCTGTGCTTTATAAAAGAGACCAGAGCCCTGGAGAAGTACTTCCAGAAAATACAAGCAAGGGGCAAATAAAAGGAAAATTGAGAAATTCTTCAAAAAATAAATCATTGCATTGTGCTTTCAAATACAGAGGAGTCAATGTCTTATTTCAAGAATTAGCTGTCCCTGGTGCACATCTTGAAGTTGGTTTGGCTGTTCCCAGGCGTACTGCTATGGTCAGGGTTGGTCATTCTCCCAGGGCCTCCACGTGAAAAACTGCTCAGCGGATTTATTTCCTAGCCTTGGAAGGACATTTCTCTGAGCTGGGTCTCATAGATAAGGTCTTGTCTTGCCTCTTTGCTGTGAGAGTTGCTGATGTGCAACACAACTGTGGTGACCTCTCTTGCCATCTCTGTCCACAGAGATGCCCAGTCACTGTGCTGGAAAAAGTCAGACAAGAGAAGGCCTTTTTCAGGAGACAGAAGCTGTGGCCCCCATCCTTCTTTGCAGGTGTCCATATTGGTCAAAAAGTGCCAGGGGAAGGTGCTGCCAGCCTGCTAATCCAGAAGGATGTCACAGAAATAATACAGTGCCCTTATTTCAGCCCAGCTGCTCTGCCCTGAAGACTCTGGTATCTGGGAATGGTTGCATAACAAGAAATAGGACTTTCCTCCTCTGCGCTTCTCAGATCACACTGAAAAGTCATTTGGAAAGAGGAGAATGAGGCTTCAAATCTCACTCACCTCTGCTAGAAAACAGAAAGAAACTGGAAATGTGTGTGCATACTATGCACATATGTGGAAGAAAATTAAAGTAGGAATATAAGGGCAATAAGAAACATTATGAAGAAGCCATAAGGAACTCAGACAGGTTTTGACAACCGAAGAAGCAGAGGCAGACTTAGACCAGATGAGTAGCTACTACAGAATTTGGGTGCTCTCCGAATCAGGCCCCTGACTCAGGCTTGCAATAACATTGAACATTACAAAGCACTTTGTCATCTCTGGAGCACACAACTGCCCGTTAGCTAATTAATCTTTCAAGGTTTGCTTATCTCTAATTACAATGCATTGATCAATGTGTTTTGCAAGCTCAGAGACTTCAGGATCGAGAGTGATAGTATCAGCTGGACAATTTCTACAGACCAGTGGCAACTCTTCCCTAACTCCTCTGTTAGAGCACAACAGTTGCAAATGGTAAAAATTCCAACCCTCAGTCCTCGTATTGACAGAAAAGATTATTTGTCTCTTGGAGTTTTGAATCCATTTACCAGTTACTCACATGCAACTGAAGGTTAAACTCCATGAAGTCATTGGAATATTCAGTAGTGTTTGGTTTCATCCCTGTTTTTCTATTGTTAGGAGCAGCAATAAGCTCTTGTCTGAGAACTCAGCATTAATTTCCAACCCCCCAACTTTTGTTGAAAGACTATATCTATCCCAAGCTTCTTCCAGGGCTCAGTCTAACTTCAAGGACAAAGACAACAAAAAAAGAAAAGATAAAAGCTCAGTTGTGAGTACTGGGAGCCTCCTAGTAACATTTCACACAGAGAAAAGTTTGCATTCATACATGACTGGAAAAGCCCTCTGCATTGCAAATTTTTCACATATTGTATTGCCACTAGATCAAACGCTGCATCCAAAAGGTTTTGGTAAAAAACAAGGAAATATCTAAGCTTAATTATTTTTCTTCTCACCAAAGGTTTGTTTTTAAACAGGCAGTTCTTGTGGGCATGTTTTTAGTTTGCATGGCCAGACAGAGCATCTGCTCAGTGTTACTGATGAACAGGAACTTCAACAAAATAAAAAATAATTTTTTAAAGGGCAATTTTGCAAAACACATGTGGCTAAACATGAGCTGAGAAAGGGAAGACAACATGTACACTTCTCTTGGGGTAAAAAATGCCATTCAACTATTTCTACCATAATGTGCACAGTCGTAGTATGAGACAAACTGCTTTCTGTACTTGCAATGAACATAAAATAGTAGACACCACTAAACAGGTTTGCTCATAAAGCCAGAAAAGAATGCAAAGAACACACTGATTTTGTATTCAGTACCAAGGCACCTTGACTTCTCCAAAGCAGAAAAATCAGCTTTTGCTCTAGAAGGAGAATAAGTTCCTTTCAAAAGAAAACATTGAAATATCTGAGCTTGTATTCTCAGGTAGCTTATATGAAGCTTTCCAAGGAGAGAAAGGGAAACAAGCACTGCATGCCACCACCATGGAGAGCATAACCTCCCTCACTCCAAACAAGCAGTCAAGATCATCTTCAGCCCTCTTTCATCCTCTGCTCCTATAGCCGACCCTGCACTATGACAAAGCCATTTATCACACATTCTGAACCTTCACGGCCATAGGATTGTCACCTTGCTTGAAAATCTGAGCTACAGAAGTCTCATGTGTAATCCACCTCCTTTCTTCTTCAGAATCTTCTCTGTTTTTCACTGCACAGCACTGCTCATGGCAGGAAGAGAGGGCTTCCTCATACCAGCTAACAAACTAGAGCTACCAGCTAACAAACTAGAGCTTTGGGGATGGATTTTTAGTTTCTTTCAGGGATGTCATCTGGATATCTAAGATAAAGAAACCTCTTAGCTACAAAGAGGCTCCATATACTGCAAGAGCCACTGTAGGGACAGGGGCCACAAGCTGCACAGGCTCTAGCATCCGCTGAGACCTACCCTAAGAAACTTATGCTAATGAATCCAGGCGAGGAAGCCAACCAAAAAAAAAGCCATTTCACCACACCCAGAGAAAATTCCTGATGATGGAAACTGGTATTTTTGCAGCTTATCCTGCCCCACAAGATATGCTGCTCAGCATGCCTGGCTGGGTGGGGGCTCTGCCAGTGCCAGTCTGGGAATGTCCGCCTTCCAGGAACTGAACAAAGGGGTCCAGTTAGGTCAGACCTGAAGAAGACTGGAAAAGGATTCCGCTTTAAAGATCTAACCGAACAAAAGCATTTAAGCATCTGATTCCTCACAGGAATGTGCTGTGCTTATTTGTAGAGACCTAGCCCACTTGTTGATGTCTGTGCTTTTAAAGGAGACCACAGCCCTGGAGAAGTACTTCCAGGAGATACAAGGAAGAGACTTCAGAATTTCAGAAATAAAAGGAGACTTCAGAATTCCTTCAAAATTAAATAATTGCATTTTGCTTTCAAATACAGAAAATTCACTGGGTTATTTCTAGAAATAGCTGCACCACTAAAAGGTGGGCATTCCCAGGCTGGCACTGGCAGAAGCCCAGCAAGGCAGGGGTTCTGCTGGTGTCAGGAGCAGCAGAGTGGCTTCCATGCTGGTGAAGATGCACTAAGACTCTAATGTCCTGTGGTCCCCTGACTTGCCCCCAGCAGGCCATGGGTACAGCAGGTCACCCACCTTCCTGCACTCCAGCATGTTCAGGCCCCTCTCCGCAATCATATATCAGGTGCTTTTGCTGCCACCAAAGCAGGTCAGATGGGAACCTCTGAAGCCTGACCCCACTGCCTCTCTAAACCACATCTTTTCAAAGCAGTGATGTCCTGACCAAAATAAAAAGTAAAAAAGAAAAAAAAAGAAAAAAAA